>NW_022589706.1:80181189-80445471 GCF_004348235.1 Phoca vitulina
GAAAGAAAGAAAGAAAGAAAGAAAGAAAGAAAGAAAGAAAGAAAGAAAGAAAGAAAGAAAGAAAAAGAAAGAAAGAAAGAAAGAAAAAGAAAGAAAAAAGAAAAGAAAAGCCTGTGTTTGATTTCTTCTAGAAAAGAAGCAAATTGGAGGAGGAAAATGAAATAAATTAGTCTGGAAGATGACAGTTATCAAACCAGCTATGAAGACTCTCAATTATAAAGCCCACTTTGCTCCTCCTGGACTTCCCATGCTGGCAGCTCTGTGGAGCTTAGGTAACTCTAAAAGCATCTAGATTTTCTTTCATCGATCAGATTGCCCTCTTTTCCTTTCTAGTTTTCATCTGATTAGAAGTGAATGTAAAAAAGAAGTTTTATGGAGGCAGCCCAGAAAGGGGGGAAAAAATTTAGAAGGCTCAAGCAAACAAACTGTTAAACTGTAAGCAACGATATACAACACTGCTCTCTTTACACGAGGCTTGGGAGACATTTTACTGAACTGTCTGTGAAAGAGCTATGTAAAGCTAGGGGATTGAGGGAGTTGAAGTGAGAAGGCACAAAATTGTAATGCTTCCCAGAGTGGTCGAGCTCAGCTCCATCCCCCAAGGCGCCTCTCCCTCCCCCTTCCCCCATCCTTCTCTAATGAGAACACATTAAGCCTTTCTCAATGCCCTGATGTGCTCTTACACTGCAGAATCCTTGCATTGCAATGCACAATGCAGTCCGAGGATTTCTAACATTATAAAGAGAGAGAAAATGCTTTCTAGACAGCTCATCCAACCCCTCCCCAGTGCTCAGCAGGGATTTAAGTGTGTCTACTTCTACTGAAAGTAAATGCATATTTTTGCCCCCAACTCAAAGGGACTTTTTCCCTCTTTCCTGCTCACAAAGGCATCTGTATATTCTCTCTGCATTTACCCTTACACTGTGGACATTGTCAGAATTTGGAATTGTAGACCACACACACATAGTTTGTGCTCTTGGTTTATAATACCTTCACATTTTATTTCCTTACGCACATTGCCCATTATTTTTAAGCTCTTCATGGAGATAAAGAAACTATTTAACCCAGCCAGGCAAACGGGAAGCCCAACTTAATTTTAGGAATAACCACAGCACTTAATTTCTATTTTATTTTTATATCCTTAACTATGTAAGGATCAGGGATTACACTCTCAAAAAATCATCCAAAAAATTCTACCACCCTGCTTCTTTTGACTTGGGTGAAGTTTTCATGTACATAATTAAAATTAGGGTGCCTGTTCTTTCAGGATTGCCAAGATTACATAGAATATTAAGTGAATAAAAATTCTGAATTTTCTCCCCCCGGGAAAATGCTTTCCAAACACCTGCATTCCGCTGTTGCTAAGCCCAAGGATAGTTTCTGAGTCACCCAGCAGACACTACAAATGATGGCCAGCAGAATGAAGCCTCTGGTCTGAACAGGGGTGAAATGCTGGTCGGAAACCAAAGGAGCTCACAAACCCTGCCAGTGGCATCGGCCCCTCCCCTGCTGGCAGAGTTTCACCAACATTTGTAATAAAAATAAATGCAACATAGTGACGGTTTTAATAGGAGGAAGCTTTAGGAAACTGGTGGAGGGAGGCTGCGTCAGGGTTTCTCGTTTTCATTTTTTAGGAGATTCTTTTGTTGTGGTCCTTCCTAGGAATTTAACAGGAAACCTCTCCCATGAGCAATTCATCTACTAAAACAAGCTCAGAGCTGCAAGTGGAAGAAATGTTCAATTTTTAAACTTTCATCAGGACAGATAGCTAGCAGGGCTGGGTGCCAGATGGGATTATATGACAGAGAGATATGTACTGTGGACTCAGGGTGAAAAATGGAATGTAAATTGTTAAGTGACACCTGGGCAGTGGAACTCCAGTCCAATTCTGGAGATCAACCATCGATACTTGTACTTTCCTGGCCCTGGACTAATGTTAGCTTGTTTCTGAGGGAAAATGTGCCCCTCCCCCTGCAGGCAAAAATGAACAGCTTCATCAGTCTCCCACTGCCTACCTCACACACAGACGCAGGGGCAGTTCAGAACAGAGCGCAAGGCAGAATGGAGGGACACCTTAAAGACAGAGCTGCTGGATGAATGACTGGTTATTTTTGTTTCGTTTTTGCTTTTTTTGCCAAATATGTTTTGGTCTCTGTGCCCCAAGTATAATTTCTATCTAATATCATGCCTTCAAGTCACCTGGTATTTATGGACTCACACGCATGTACAAGGAGCTTAAGAATCGTGCTGACAACTGGGAATGGTGGGTGGTACCATAGGCTGGGTCTCCTGGTCATCCACGTGGGGGGTTGGATTTTACCCAGCGCTGTGATAAAGGCGCTCACTCTCACACAGGTCTCTGGCTTTCTCGGTAGATGTGCATCCAGTCCTGAGTGCGTCCTTGCTTTATTCCAGGCTTCTTTCAGGCTCCTAGGTTCAAGATTGCCTGCTTCTCTCTTTCTAACCAGGAGACCTCTCCCTCAGCCCAAGCGCATGCCCAGACTGTCAGTCATTTATTCTAGAAGTTGGTAGAGCCTGCAGAGTTCCCGAATGAGGGAGTGGCCGCTGCCGCCAAGGAAGAGGGATACTTGACGGAAGACGTGATTTAGTCTTTGGTCAAAGTCTACCTTGGACTTTTTTAGTCGGTGATCATGTACCCTGTCATGAGCACCTGCAAAAATAACTTAATTATACTAAACGTGCTGTTTTTGTGTTACAGCAGTTTAAAATTCAACCAACTTCGTGGAGTGAATACGCGCGCGCACACACACACACTCTCTTGTTTTCCGAAGGAAGGAACTTGTAACTTCTATAGAGTACCATTCCTTTAGTTTTGTCAACTAGCTAGCTGATCCAGTTCCCTCTGGAATGTCTACACCTGTTTCCTTTAATCTGAGTGTTTTAGTACAATCTCTTCAGATCACAGTGGTTTGAGTGAGAGGCTCTCGGATTTTTCAGCACCCAGGTACTTCTTAATCTTATAATTTCTCTAGTAGCTAAGAGGAAGCATTGTTTGTTCTTTCAGTATACTTGTAATTCCACAAAGAAACTAAAGTAGGAAGTAAAATGTTTTTGGCTAAGTCTGGTTTTGAGGCAACAAGATAGCCAAGCATTTCTGACAGGGGGCATTTGCCCAAAGCAGATCTTCATGCAACTTCCCAAGTTTTTAAAATTGTGTTTGAGATTTCATTTTTTTTTCTCTCCCTTTCCAAACTTAGTGGCTCTCTTTTATGGCTTGCGCTCGGCTGGAACATATCAGAAAATAAAATAAAAATTAGCGTATATCATTAGAGACAGTCCTGCAAAATGAATCTGAACGTTTGACATATTTTAGTTAGGTAATCTGACAGGCAAAATTCCAGGTTTTAATTTGATACTTTAATTATTCCTTATTGGTAAAACAAATCTTTATTACTAAAAACAAAACTCAAATTCACCTTTTCCTTGTAATTATTGTTATATTTTCAAGGATAGGTCATGATTGCTCATCCCCACACTTTTCTTCTTCTTTTCCTTTTTTTTTTTTTTTCAGTCTTTTATGCTTGTTTGGGATGCCAGAGAAAATAAGTTGGATTCAAAAGGCGCTTCACAGATGTAGTTATTTTTTTTTCCCGATTATTAGTAATCATGGGAACTTTTTATAGAACACCTACAATTTAAATGCAGTCTAGAGGAAGACAATACGCCTTTGTGTCTGTTGAGTGAAACCTCCTATTTCCCTTTGTTGTCTGATGTATTTCACCCTTCTGTCAAAGTGTGTCCCCTCTAACCTTTCCTTTCCCACTGCTGGCATCTCTCCAGTCTCCAAAATGCCCGTTTGACTCTCCTCTGACACCTTCATCGGATACAGTCACAACACTTCTTTGCATAATGAGCAGGCATTCCCTACCCATCAGAAAGGTAATTAAAAAAATGTTTAGATTTTTGTTTTCATAGACGTAACAGTGTAAATGCAACTTCTGCTCAATTAAGCCCCAGTGTCAGAAATGGGGGGTGTGGAGGGGGGAGGGAGGGATGGTTGTTTTAATAAGAGCAGGTTTTATGCTTATATCTTAAAACTGGAGATACAGATTTGTGATCTTCCCTCCCCCACGGAAAGAAATCTTTAAATAAAGATGTCTTCATCTGAATTGACCACCGTTTATAAAAGCAAATCTGGTCGGGGCTCTGCTGCTTATGCTCAAGGAACATTCCTCCCCATTACAACGGCATTTGCACATTTATAGGAGGAATAAAGAAAAAGATGCATGATACATGTGAAGGAGCCTTCTCTCTGCCATCCAGAGAAAGAAGAACTAAAAGGATTATAAAAGTTCAGATTAAAATGATATAAAATCTAGCATTTGGCTCCAACACTAGTGCCTTGGTCCTCGGAAGCTAATCTGTATGCACTCTGTGACCTCCTCGCAGCGAACCCTGCTAAATATATTATTCCCACGGGGGCTTTCACTGCTGCTTGGTGTCAGAAATCAATATGTATGAGGCGCGTGGATGGGAATTTCTAATAGATCTGCCTGGCCCTGTGCTGCTTTTCAATATCTGCCTTGGACTATTAGTGCCGGCTCGGCGCCCGTGAAATAACCGAGATAATCTTTTAAGGTGCACTGTTAAGGTGGAACCTAAATGTTGCCGTTGCAATTAAAACAAAAATTATATTCATAAATCCTTCAGGGCTGTGGAACCTTGTGTAGTCACTCCAGAAGGCTGATGAGAAACAAGATGGAATGTAAGGCTTTCAGGAGAGAAATGTTCTTCTTTTTAACTTCGATTTAGAGTTGGGAGGAAGGTATTATATTTAAAGGCTAAGGATGTGTTGTTATTTGGGGAAGGGTAGCAGGTCAGAAATGAACTTGAGAAAGCTCAGAGTTCTATAACCCGATTGTGTTTATTTCTTTACTATATGTAAAAGAGAAAACACAAGAGTCATAATATATTGAAGGCCAAGTCATTTTTCCCGCATTAGATAAGAACACATTTGGATATAGTCCTTTTCCATATAATTTATTCACACTAAAATTATTGCATGGGTGATTTTTCTTTCTTTCGGATAACTGCACAAATTAACGTTATCACCATTGTGCAGTGATATCATGCCATTATTCATATTTACATCTGTACAGGTATTTGGAGATAAAAGTGGGCAAGAAAGTGGTTCATTAAAGTTCCATGGTCCCCACCCTTATTGATGAATATCCTCCTTTCTTCAGACCCAGCGGCCTTAGCATAGTGCAAAGAGGCTTAGGTCTGAGCTGTGCACGGGGCACACAGCGCCAGTCTCTTGATTCTGGTAGTTTCCCTCTTTGTTTTCAGGCTAGTGCTCAGAGGAAGCTGTTCCAGCTCAATGCACAGAGGTGCAACACACAGAAGCAAAGAGCTAAGGTGCTTCATCATTATTAGTAGTAGTAGTATCGTTATTAGCATGAATGGGGAAGAGGGAGGTGGTCCGTAACCCACATATACATTCCTCTGGCAGTTCACACCGCAAGGCTGGGTTCAAATCCCTGTGAGGTGTGGCACCAAGAGAGGCCTCACCCAAGCGCCTCGTTTCTTTGGCCACCTTCAGCTCTGTTGCCTTGTGAGGTTGAAAGCCTACCAAAGGTTGAGGAACTGGCATAGAACTCTTTTTTTTTTTTTCTTTTCTTTTCTTCTTTTCCTGCACAGTTCACTTCACACAGCACAATCCACCTGACAACCCTCCGCAACCGCCCTGACTGCTTGTCGGGCCTTTCTCTGGATTGTGTGTGAGGCCATAGCATACGATCAGGGATGTGTGGCTCCACACTGGAAATACCAAAAAGGAAGCATAAGGCTGGTAACCCTCAGGTCATTAGGAAGCTGCCTTTAAAAAAATATCCCAATCTGGTTACACTTTATTTACAGTAATATTGAGGCAATTGTTTGAAAAAAAAAAATGTGGGGGGGGGGCATGTGACCCACTCTCCTTAAAAAAAATAATTTTTCTACTTATTTATTGAACTAAAAAAATTTTAGTAGAAATGGAATTTATTAAGCTCTGAATATACTCCTCAGCACAAGTTTCCTGGGCAGCATATAAGAAAACTCTCTTTGAGACAGCTTCTCTTGCACACTTATTTTGTTTTAGAGATGCCAACCGACAGGTACATTTTTATGTGACCTATAACTGCACTTCAGAGTTATTAGAAGAAAAAAATCCAAAGCACAAGAAACCAAACCACTCTTTGATTTCTTTGTTGAGGAAATGGAATCCCATGTACTAACTTTATTTAAAATATCCCTAGAACCCAGAAATAAAATGTAAATGTTTATAAAGTGTAGTCCCATTTAGAGCCACTTCTTTTTTCTCCATCATCCAGCGTGGAGAAGCCAAGGCAACCAGCTCAGATTTCAGCTGGGTATATAACACAACAGTTGTGATCTAACGTGAGAAATCCCCAGCAGTTTAATCTGTCTTAAGTCCCTCCCGCTCCAAATCCCTCCCTCTCAACCCTTCAATTAGAGATTGTGAAAACAAACAATCTTATGTGTTTTCTGCATCTCCCAGGGAGGTGTAATGTGGTGAAGCGGTGGCTATAAGCATTCAGCAAGAGTAAGGGGAATTATGATGGAGTTTTAGAAATGAGGACTTCTAACAATTTTTTTTTAAAAAAATTGGATAAAACCAACCACCCAGGCAGTAGTGTTGAACTGTCTGTTTCTAAACTGGCTGAATTAAGAGTAACGATCCCTAAGAAATTTCACTAAAGGTAAAGTCAGGGTAAAAAGGAATCGTTTTTGAAGGCAACTTCCTATCGATATATTACTGGCTTCTAAACCTAAGCCAAGTGAAGCACATAGTAAAATAAACAAGAGCCAATAACCAATATTTGATAAAAGAACACAGAATAACAACAAGTAATAACCAAATGTGTGATAAAAATGAGCAGAGACATAAGACTGTTTATGACAAGAAGAACAAGTGATAATATTTCTTGGTTCATATTCTTGCCCCGTAGTTGGAAAAAAACACCCTGCTGATGAATTTGCATCATCTTTTTTTTCTTTTTTTTTTGGTATGTCACCACAATTATACCTAACGTGGAATACCTGAAGGATTATACTGTATAACATCCTTATCCTCATTAAATATCAATTATTTCTACAACAGCTAGAACACAATGTGAAATAACTAGCAAAATCTCTCATGGATCTGTCCATCTAGCTAAGAAAATGAAGAATTTTTCCTTTCATAGGTTCTCCTACACAGTAGTTAAAATAACCAAACCTTTATTTTACAGTCAACATCACTGATGTAAATTTCGCCACCCAGCCAAATAAGAATAATATGCACTCAACCATCCCTGCTCCTCCTGGGATTAGAGATAATTCAAAACATACTGTCAGACCAATATACAAGAAGTTTGAGTTCACATCATAAAAGGGAAGTTTTGTATCTTGACATTTTGTGCAAATCTAGAAAAAGGGCTTTGTTCCACAAGTTTTATGCTCTTCCTTCCAATGAGATAGAAATATCCTACCTAGAGATTTAAAATGCAAAGTTACTTATTCTGGTCTGCAATAGTTCTGTTTCTTTCTTTCCCATTTTTCTCAGTATTTTGGCTCATAAGAATACAGTATGGGACTAAATAGATCACAAGCACAAGGAAGAAGGAAGAGTAGAAGAAAGAGAAGTAAAAGGTAAATGGGTTGCCTCTCCCTATGAAAATATAAACTCCTTGAGGACATTGAGCCCAGCATCTTGACCATTTCCACGGATCCAACTAGAAAGCTCTTTGGGTACCTTTAAGTCTCTGCCAGTGTGACAGGCTCTACAAATAAAAGGACTAGTAGGGTTCATTGCCCTCATAGAGTTTATACTCTGACAGAGGACAGTGACCTGCAAACAATATTTAAAATTTTAAGGGCGGGGGGTGGGGAGAATGGGGGCGCAAGGGGAGGCACCTGGCTGGAGTTTTAAGTTCGAGCCCCATGTTGGGTGTAGAGATTCCTTAAAAATAAAATCTTTAAAAAATAACAAAATAAAATATTACATGTGAAGTTCAACGTTTCCTCTCGTTCTATGAAGTCTGGCTTTCAGCGTGTTTGACTCACCAATGGCCCCCATGCACAGTCTTGCTGGAACATATAATTAGTCAATCAGTCAATGTCCAGTCAGGAAGAAGAAGGTATTTCCTGGAGAGAGGAATTTAATGTCAGGAACTCATTAAAGAGAGTTAGAAGAGCCGTAAGAGCTAAAAGAAGAAAGTTGGGGCTGGTGAAAGAATACAGAGAAGAGGATTACCCGGACACCAGGGAGCTGCCATTGCCCCCAGGCTGAAGCCAGGCGCCTGTGCTCACCACTGCTCTGACCCTGTTGGAGCTGCATCCCATCTGCAGCAAGAGGCCCAGGAGCACGCACGTGTGCTCATGCCCCTGGGGCTGCTGCTGCTTCTGCTGTAAGAAGCCATTGTCGGAGCAGGCACTTGTGTCCCCTGCTGTGCGCCACCCGGGGAGCGGGCTCCTGGGGCTGGGAATGGAGAGGGGCAGCTTCCTTTTTTCTTTTGTCTTCCAAACTCCTACTAAGGTCTCCCATTGGCAGAACCTAACTAGAAGCGGCTGACAAGGGAGTCTAGAAGAGCAGTTTGTAGGCTTTTAGCCTGCCGGGATACAAAGGAGAACAAGGAAGGGTGGAAAGGAAGCTGAGAAGCACGAGGCGAATAATTGGCACAGAAGCCTTGCAAATAACATTTGTCGAATGAACAATAGACATCTTTGAAATGTGCAAATGTGATAGAGAAAAGACCGGTAACTCAACCTAGAATCCTGTTTGACTCCAGCAATTTCCACATGTTTTTGGCAGCAAAACCATTATTTTTTTTAATGAAATTTTAAAGAAGCACGAATATATAGGAAGTGTCCAAAGCAGACACGTAAATTACAAGCTCCGTAGACATTATAATATAAGTTACTAAGAAGGTGTTGAGAATAACTAAGGCTGTTTTGATAAAGGAAAACTTTTCGTACAAGGGATTCTAGATGACACTTGCAGTCAGGATCCAAACACCGCCAGATCAATTTTGGAGATTTCCTGAAGCATCTCTACAGAAGTCTAGAGTTTCAAAGAACATTTAAAATCTCTGTTTTAATCAAAACTGTACATTTGATAGATATTCCCAAATTATAAGTTATTAAAAAGCCCATAACACTAACACTATTTCACTATACTGAATCTGAATTTTAATATAATTCATCATAACAGAGATATATTTATACCCAGGTGATATTTAGTTTATTAAAACTTAATGATTGCATGCAGAAAAAGCTTTGAAATAAAAAGTCCCATAGTAGGGAGTCAATAAATTATATTTATCTACAACATTTAGAATACTTCATCTCTCTTTATAGGACCTGATAAGATAGAGTCTGGCTTTGCCCACATCACTCCTCTGCTCAAATAATTCCAATATTTTTTCACAGCCCACAAGATAAAGCAATAAATGCCCAGCTGGCCTAGAATTCAAGAACTTCTAGTGTCTGAAATGAAGTCATATTCCAATCCTATCTGTCAAGATCTATTTACTTGAATCCTCTACTCCAAGTTATTGGTCCCTGCATATTATTCACATTGTTTTCCTTTTCTCCTTCAATTAAGTCATTCTTTTTAGCAAAGTGTTCTCCTTATTTACCAGAACTCCCTCCAAATATCCACACCTAAATAGACTGCGGTGGTTTTCACTGGAATTTGTCATCTAACTTGTGTGTGTTTTAAAAAATTCGAATTGGATTTGAGAATACTTTTTACCAAAATTCAACTTCAAGTCAACTTTAAAACATACACACACACACACACACACACTCACACACACTCACACAATGACAAAGCCATGAAGCCATGAAGGCAATCATGGTGTATATTTTACTCACAAGCACCGATTACATAGTTTACTACTCAGTATTTGAATTAATAAAATGATTTTTTTTTCTTAAGTTCCAGACATTCTCAAATTTATAACTTGTAATTACTATACATGGATGGGCCTCTGTGTCTCTCTCCCTCACCATGGACAGACATCAAAAACTAATCAAGACACTTTTTTTACACTGAATTCAGGATTACTTTTATAAGCCTCCTCAACACAGTAGCTCCAAGCTACCATTATTCACCATCAGAATGGGACAGGAGATAATTATTTGCTACCTATTGACACTCAGTTGGTCTTCTGATATGGCAATTAGTGTTTTCATTTAACACTTAATGTTAGTTTAACATTTTGCCCACCAACTGGAGTATAATTTCTGTGAAGACAGGGACAAAATCCATCTCTCCAGCCTCTGCAGGGTTCCACACATACTGGTAAATAAATATTTGTTTAAAATTTGTTAGAGGGGCGCCTGGGTGGCTCCGTCATTAGGCATCTGCCTTCAGCTCAGGTCATAATCCCATGGTCCTGAGATCGAGCCCCGCATCGGGCTCCCAGCTCAGCGGAAAGCCTGCTTCTCCCTCTCCCACTCTCCCTGCTTGTGTTCCCTCTCTCGCTGTCTCTCTCGCTCTGTCAAATAAATAAATAAATAAATAAATCATCTTTAAAAACAATAAAATTTGTTAGAAATTCCAAGGTATTCTGATTCATTTCTACAATGTTACCATACCCATGAGGGTGCTCAGGAGAGGCTAAAATTTATGCTAAAAATGTTCCCATTACTGAATGTGTGGCTTCTATAGAGCATGCTCAGTTGAAATTCCTGACACAAACCTCCTGAGGATCATAGTCAAATATAAGCCCATTTGGAATGGTCATAAACTCTCCCGCTGCTCCTCCCCCTTTACCTCTAAGTTATTCTACAGTTTGAGATTTCTTTCCATGTGGTTAAAACGTAGCAGTGAAAAACAGCATTCTTTTCCTGCAAAAGTCACACACATGTTGCCCAGTCTTGCAGCTGATGATGCGATCAGCCTCATAAAAATCAGGCTTATAAAGATAAGCCTTCATCACACTTGATCTTAGCCAAAAGGCCGAGAAGCGATGAGATAAGCCTTCATCATATGAAGCTATAACTAATTATTAATATCAACAGTGAGGCAGGGGAGAGTGATACGAAGTTTTCCTGCCTTTTACTCACAAAGATCAGACATAGGATTGGGTATGACTGGTACAAACCCAATCACACTGTCACCAAACAAAACACTACCATTTAGCTTTGCAGCTAAGACTTCCCCATTTTTGCAGGAACCACAAGACAATAGCAGGGGCACTATGACCAAAGAACTCTCTTCCCATATGCACTGGAAATGGCACAGCTCTCTTAGAAAAAAATCCAATCCTTCTTTTTAATCATCTTTCCAGGCTGTCTCAAAAAAAAAAAAACAACTGGAAGAAAAGGGTTGACTTACAAAGTGTGGAACAGAATGTTTCCCCTATATTCTTTCCTTCGTAGAAATAATGAATTTGATAGCAGTTAAAGTATCAAGATGAATCCAGCCGGGATCCTTCCAGCAAACTCTCATTCATCATGGCTGTTTTCTCTATCATATCTTCTTGTAGCTAGATAATCCCTTTCCCATTTCAGTTCAAAGAGCTTTATACATACGACCTCATTAACTTCACAAAGGGCTATGGGAGCTGGGGAGCTGGTCAGTAAACCAATACAAGACCTGGGAACAGGTTGCCAAGTGTTAAGCCATGCAATTGAGTTCATAAACCAAGATTTCTGATGGTTTCTTTTTCCTCTTACCTCTGTAAATGACTCCATAGGTCCTCATATAAATGTATTGTCAACAGTCAAAATTAAACAGAAAGTTGACCAATTCTCTGGGAATTATCTTTATCTTAATTCTCTAGGAATTACCTTTATCTAGGAATTATAATATACCATCAACCAGGATAATTCCAGCAAAAATAATTTGAATTAACTAGCTACTTAGGACTAGCTTTTTACCAAATAAAGTGAGATAAGTAGCAACGAGTCAATAACAAACTGGCTATTTATCTACATGAATTTACCAGATAACTGCTCAGTCCTCGGGATGACTTCTATTGGGTGATTCAAACCTTTTGAGACATATTTTCATCTTTAATTAATCTTTATACTTGATACAGTCTCTTTGCTTCATTAAACTCAATATCAGGGAAAAAACTCTCTGACAGATTCATAAATATTCAGAAATATAATATCAGGAAATAAATATGTTTCCAATGTTTTATATATATATATATATATATAGAGAGAGAGAGAGAGAGAGAGAGATCTATATCTATATCTAAATATGTTTCAATTTATATATATGTATTATATATGCATATATATAGGGAGAGAGAGATATCTATATCTATATCATCTATCTATATCTATGTCATCTATCTATCTATATCTGTATCTATATATAGAGAGAGAGAAAACACTGGAAACATACTGTAAGGAAAAATCCCACACAGGCCTATAGAGAGTTAGAATATGTGTCTGAGCTTACTTTCTAAGGTTATGAACCATATTATTAGAATATTGGCTATGACACAACTATAAAATGGAAGTAGTGAGCTTTAACCAAATTCCTGCACCATGTGTATTAACTTCCCTAGATACTCTCTAGTACACTTAATTTTTTTTCCCACTCCACTGAAATAGTCAATCAGATCTAAGTGAGTGAATCACTCCATTTGGACGAGTAATGAATATGCATCAGTTGGGCTCTGTAATAAGTACAACATGGGGACCAGAAGTTGAGGGATACAATATACAGCCATCAAAGAGTTTGAATCTGAGTTCATCATCTATATCTCCACTTTTCAACCTATCTCTGCTCCTTGTCTTAACAAATACTATTATCATTACCTATTCAGTTGGCTCAAGCTTGAAACTAGTGACTCCCCTCTCTTCCTCATGGTCCCTCACACATGGTAAAGTCCTAATTATGATGCCTCTTCATCAGTTCTGGAATCAACCTTACTGCCATTACCCACATTTGCCATTGTCTACATTAGAATCTGAATTGTTCAGCTTTAAGCTGCCTCACCTCTATCCAATCCATCTTAATAGCTGTATACTAAGATGTCAACTCAAAGTCCAAATATGATATTGCCATACTTCACCTTGAAATTTTTCTCTAGCATTGCATTTTCTTTAGGGCGAAGTGTAAACATGGAATAAAATGTCCTTCATCATGTCCTATTTTGACTCTCCAACCTTGTCATTTTTTATTGTACTACACCCACGGATGGCAAAGGCTGCTCTATGTTCATGAAAACCCATTTAGGTTTCAACTGTTCGCAGAGCTAGACTACATGTCCCAACATCTTTTACCGTTAGTGGTACCCATATGACCAAAGTCTGACCAGTGGAATGTGAGTAGGAATGATATGTCTCTTCTGCATCAGAGTAGTTAAGACATGGGTGTGTCTTTCCCATGGTGTCTTTTTCCCTCTGTCTGCTAAGTGAGGACTTAGAAAAAGGTAGGCATATAAGACAAGGGAAGCATGGATCCCTGAATTATTACATTGGAAACTGCCCAACCAGGAACACTGGAAGTGAATTAGAAATTGTGGTTTCTCTTTAATGGCAATTAGCATCCTCTCAGTTTCCACGTAATTCTAACTGACCCCAGCTACCTACTTTTCCTGGAAATGTTTCAGGTGCTCACTCAGTTCCAGGTTTGGCACATGCTATTGAGCATCTAGAAATCTCTGCCCTCCCTGTTCCTTACATTTCTTTCACTCCTGATCATCTGTCAGTTTTCAGATTAAACTCCACTTCTTCGGAAAGCTACTGTTCCCAGAGGCCATATCTGTACTAAAGTGTGATCTCATAACATCTTATACCTACCTTATTTAAGCACTTACTAAACACACGGTATTGTAATTGACTTTTTATCTCTCTCTCCCACTAGATCTAGCGAGGTACCTTCTCAAAAAGCAGGTCTGTGACTTGTTCACTGTTGTGTATTTAGCAGCTTACACAGGGTCTGACATAGTAAGCATTTTTCTTTGAATCAATAAATGATTATCCTGTTTGTTTTCATTCAATTCACAAAAATGCACTGACACCTTATACGCTAGGCTCTATACTAGATGAAGTGGATATAGTGGTGACCAAATAATTCAAGTCCTGCCCTCACAGAGCTTAATGGATAGTGGGCAGAAGATACAAATTGTGAGAAATGCCAAGTAGGAAAATTATACAGCAAATAGGAGTGTCAAGGGTGGGAGGACTAATTTGGATTATAAAGTAGACCTTCCATGGCCTTGAATTCTGAAATACAGTTTGCTCTTATTCTGTGGGCAAATTGCCTCCATTATGATTTGTGAGTGAGAGAACAATGTCAGTATGACACGGGAGTTGCATTGGTTCAGGCACAGTTTTTTTTTTCTCTAGTGTGTTGATATTTTGTTCCTCCAAGTTCTTGCACAGCTGAACCCAGCAGGAGTGCACAGGAGTATCAAACACAGCATGATGGCCATTCACCCCATGCTATTGCTCTTAGCTCAGTCTGGCCACGTGTTCTGTCTTGGAAATAGTATTGCATGTTCTCCATGATGGGTGTGCATTTTCTCACTCTCTCTATAACTCAGCAACCTCAACCTTTGTTAAAATCCTTTCTCATAAGCCTCTCTCCACCTATTTTTTAGGGGTAAATTTCCTGTGTTTACTCCAGTTGTTCTTCATGTTCAAGGAAGTTAACACATCTTTCAAACTGTGTTGGTATTTTTTTTTTTAGGATTGTTACTGGGTTTTGTTAGTGCATAGATTACAGACTTTCAAATTTTTTTAATTTCATGAAACTACCAAAGTTTTAAGTGGTCTGTCCCAAACCTATCCTCCTGTGCACTCTGCTAGTCTTCTGTGAATGTTATGAAACACAAGGGTTTTCAGAGACCTATGTACTGTGTTCCAGCAGAAATCCCCCTACCTCCCTTCCTTCTTAAACTGCTTCTGTGGAGCTTCCTCTGGAAATTAATAGGTGCTCTGCTCTTCTTGCCATATACCAAACATTGGGCTTGTCATTCGGTTCCATCTGTGTACAGAAAACCTGTCCAAATCTACTTGTCTAACTGTGAACTTGGCCTCTCCACACAACTTGGCGGGAGTTTTCTGTACAAGGCATTTCAAACTGTATGTACTGTCACTAACAGAAATGAAATGTGGAGAAGACAATTCAGCTTATCATCTTGCAGTGACAGAGCTCTGTGCCTGGTTTCTTTGTCGCACTGGGTAATGCCACTCTATCAGCAGCCAGCCACGCAGGAAATCTTGGAGTAATTGTCAACTCATCATTGTCCTTTGTTCTATAAGATCCATTTTCTCCAGCCCTTGCTGTAATTGTACTTATATTCCCCAAATATGATTCTTCACTCTGCTTTTACTTTAGTCCCTTATTACATGTTTCCTATTAAAATCCTCTCATCATCAGACTTTATGTGTCCAGTTACAGTGTAACACAGGAAAATGAATGAGTTCTGGGGCCAGAGAGTCCTGCAGCAAAACTTTACTTTGTGGAACCTATGGCAGATTATTCAACCCGTCTGAATCTCTATTTTCTCATATGCAGAGTGGGAATAATAATGCATATAGTGCACAATTCTTATGATATTTGAATGACTACATATACATTAAAATGCATATGTCAAAAACCTTAAATAATCAGATTAAAAATAATTGGACAGGTCTTTGCCAAAAAAATTAAAGACTTAATATTATATTTAAAAACAAGCTGTTAAGAAATTGGCGGAATGCTCAGTAGAAAAATAGACAGACGATATGAATTGATACCTAAAAGACTAAATATAAGACACTAAAATTAGGCAAAGATTTTAATCATACTAATAACCAGACACATGCCAATAAAAGTATCTATGAGATACTATTTTATTATAAAATTAGTGAAGAATAAAATAATAAAACCCAATATTGTGATAAAGGTCTATTAAGCAGAGACATTAACTATTAGGAGTTTAATTAGTACACACTGTCTTGAAATCATTTTTGCAAAATTTATCAGAGCATTTGGTTTTCTAAAATTTCGACTTAGTAAATACCTTTCCAGAAAGCTCATACCACTGGCATTCTTAGAATTCTCTTTTCCTGGGAGAAAACATAAAATAAAATATAGGGCAATCTTGCCAAAAAATTATGATATACGGGGTCATATAGCTAAAATAATTTCTTGGCTGGTACCCTTTGAAAATGAGAGCATTTTAAATAGACACTTAGCATGCCTTGGTCCCACTTTATGTGATAGGTTTACTATGTACAAATCAATTAGAATCTAACTATGAGATGTTCATGCATTTATATGCATGAAACAAACTCACTTTGTTTAGCAGATAATCAAGAGAATACTGTTCAAATATGTACTTTAAGCTAGGTTACCAGATGTGTAACAAAAGAAGAAAATGTCCCTTATGTCTGCCCTCACACCTTTTTTGCTGCAATATTCTCAGACAAACTTTTAACATCTAGAGTGTTTGCTATTCTTTTACTTTTACTTTTTTTTTACAATTTTTCTTTCAGTGATTTAAAATGTTAAGCCAATTATCTTGCTAATCCATCTCATTCTCTAGGGTAGCCCCATTCCAACAGTTCTTTGAATCCATCACCAGTTTGATCTACTAAATTTTTACTACCCATAATCCACTCATATTCCCTTTCCCCTCAACGAGCTTAGATTCCATGTTACATCATTAAAAACACCATGTTACATAAACTCCCTTGCTCCATCTATCTCTTCACAGTTCTTTCCTGCTAAATCTAACTCCCTGTTTACATTAGATTCCACACCTCTGGTGAACATGGATGGTAGAAAACTCACAGCCATCTTGACAGGTTTTACTTTTGATCAATGACCACAGACTCCAAGTGAGGCTTCACCTTGCCTGAAAAGCCTAGTACGTTTTCCCAATTTACATTCCTGTTCTCTGAAACTACTCGTCTGCATTTTCCCTCCTTTTTCTTCCAATCATCAACACCTCCTCACTCCCTGAATTTCAGATTATGGCTTTGTTCCCTATACTAAGAAAATAGAAGCAGTTGGAAAAGAGCTTCCTTATCCTCCCCCCACTAAATCTGCAACTAATTTGATGATGGAGGATTCGTTTTTTGTTTTTTTTTTTTCTCATCAGCAGAGTGGAGCAGGCCCACATGATGAGTCTACTTTTATTCAATCTGTTTTCTTAAAGCTTACTTTAAGTCTTCGGCAAAATACTCAGAAATTGGCATTAGGATATGGCATTAGTATAAGTGCTTTCCTGATTAACTCGTTTCCTTTAGTAAACCATGAATCCATCCAATGGTTTCTGTGAAAGTCAGCCATAAAGTATTATATCACGGTATCATCTATCTAATATGAATATTCTAGTGTATGGGTCATGTTGCATAATGCATAGCATTAACATTAATCTAAGGACTCTTATCTCTGCATTTTTGCTTCACAAAGCCTTTCCAATTCCTAGCCTTAGATTATGATTCAGGAAACTACCAGAGAGATGTGAAGCAGGAACCTGGTACAAATGCCCTCTTCGGTTTCCAAATTAGTTTCAAGATCTATACCCTTATGTAATGCTTAACTGTGAAGCTGCGGCAGGATAGACCAGTCTTTAGAGCCCTGGTGCTTTCAACGCCGCCCCCATGTAGTGCGTGTGGGAGAGTCACAGGATAGTGAGGAAAGCCTCCCGTGGCAGTCAGGGTAAGTAGAGAAAATATAAAGTAAGTTCAAAATAAAAGCATAAACGGGGTTAAACAGATGAAATTTGAAACACAGCTTCAACCATGTAAAATAAATAAAGTTGCACTCCTCAAAATAAAATGTCTTAAACAAGGGCACATTATAAAGGACGGACAGACATTTCCATCACTAGAGCCATTTTTTTATGGTTCCCCAGAGTCCTTTGTCTATATTTTCTCCTATTCTTTATTTCTTGCCTTATGTTTATAAATATTGCTAAAATAAAACAGTAAGAAGGCGGTAATATGCTGGAAAAGAGAAAAAAGTTTTGGATTCTAGCCTCATTTATATTAGTTTGTGGTGGTGTGACCTTAGCTTAACTGTCTAAGGCAGAGTTTCTTCATTTGTGAAATTAGGAAAATAAGATGTCTATAACCTCGCTATGTGGTACACATCTAATAAGTTATATGAGAAATTGACTACAGATATGCTTAGCCTACTCTGAAGACTATATACCTCTATTTTTTAAATCATTACATAAATGTTGCTCATTCTGTCAATGTCCTTCTCCCGAGTGTTCCCAACCATTACTGTAGCAGCAGCTACATTTATTGTGTTGATGCTTAAATCTCTATCATGGGTCCAGAGCCCTCTTGTGCACACTCCAGTTTCTACATGTGTGTCCCACGAAAAGCTCAACTACAAAGCGAGCTGTCTTTCTTTATTATTTTATCCCAAAGCATACCTTTCCCTTTCACTGCAAGTCTCATGAAATGGTGCTACCAACCACCAAGCCAGAAGCCTGGTGATCATCCGAGGACTCTTTCTTTTTTTAAGATTTATTTATTTATTTATTTTAGAGAGGGCGGGGGAGGGGCAAAGGGAGAGAGAATCCTAAACCGACTTGGCACTGAGCCCAATGGGAGCTCCATCTAAGGACACCGAGATTACGACTCTGAGATCACGACCCAAGCGGAAACCAAGAGTCTGTCCCTTAACCGACTGCACCACCCAGGCACCCCTAGGGTTCTCTTTTTCTTTCACCTCCATTTCCAATACATGGGCCAGTTTTATCAGTTCTATCTCTTTAACATTTCTTTGTGTTATTAGTGTTTGAATTAGTCTCTTGCTTCTTCCCTGCTTCTATCCCTCTTTGTGTCTCCAGTTGTGTTCTCCTTCAAATGAGTTTCACTATCACCGAAGCGCTCTGTCTAAAGACAAAATTCATTTTTCCACTTTGTAGGATACAAACTTCTGTGGCTCCCTATGACATACACAATGAGGTCCAAATTCCTTAGTGTGGTGTATTAGCGCCTCTAAGATCCTCCGACTCTTCTCGACTCTCACGCTCCTCTCCCCTGTGAGCTCTGGTGATCAGGAGTTTGCAGTGGTGTGCACAGGATAACTTCCCAGGCTTTCCTGCTTCGCTAGCTCTGTTCCTTCATCCGAGAATGGCCTTTCTGCCCCGGCCACAGCCCAGCCCTTTCATCAACCCGTTGATAACCGACTCATCTTTCCGGGTACCACTCAAGCATTACTTCAAAAAGCCCTTTCCGATACCCTCTTCCCAGACAGTACCAGTCACTTTCTCTTCTGTATCTTATATCGACTTCTTTCACATGTCCTATAATTCCCAATTCATGTGTTTACAGGGTTGGCTCCGTTTCTACAGTTCACGTTCCTTAAAGGCAACAACTGTATCTGATTCCTTATGGTGTACTCGAAGTCTACGTCAGTCAGCTCAGAACACAGACGCTACGCTCCAAGTTTGTAATTTGAGGAGTGCCCAGTAATGAGACTTATTTCAAGGGGTGTGGCAGGAACTTGTGGGAACCGATAATGGATACTTCAGGACTGGGAAGCTAACTTAGACGAAAGCCAGACTGGAGGACGGGGGCGGGGTAGCAGTTACAGAACCCAGAGTGGGTAGTTCTCTGGAGAGGGTCTCCTGGCCCAAGAGCTGTGGCCTTGGCTACAGGGATACCGTCAGTCAGAAGCAAACCCCACAGGGAGAAGACTGAGGTAATAAATCCTTTCTCTTCAGTGTCCTTCCTACCTGCCAGTGTCTCCCATATTCTGAACCCAACCCCGAAGCCGGAGGGAAATGCAACCCATTGATGTGGTCCATACGGTTAGCTTTTGCGGGGGCTCGGAGCACTCTAGAACAGCAGAGAAAAAAATATATAGTGCAGGGTTTAAAGAGGTTGACAGATTTGAATTGCTTGAAAAAGTGTATCTTGAGTGAAAATTCATGTGCCTTTGTACAACTTGCACGCAATGGACAGTGAAGAGTTAAACGCGAATGCTCCGAAATAGCAATTCTGCCAGCTTTATACAGGATTATGTTGTGCAGCCACTTAGCTGCTTCAGCAGAGAAATGCTTTAAAGGGAAAGAACAGGAAGCACTGGAGAGAAAGGTTTTGTCATATTTCCTGGGGGGAGAAATGTATTCCTGGGGGTGTTACCCAGAAGGTGGTCCTTTCGGACAAAATGGGGCTGTTTATGGAGGATAGAGGCAAAAAAATTAGGAAAGCCTGCATATCACCGCAAATAAACAAGCGACATAACAAGAGTGATGTCTGAATGAGACTGCCACCAGCACGGGGATAAAGAGAAGTGCGTTTTGGTGATAGGTGGAAAGAAGAGGCAGCCATGTGACTAGAAAGGAAGGAGAAAACAGAGAAATGAAGTGAGATAATAAGGATTTACTGCAAGGAAAGTGGGCAGTGGTACCAGCAGGAAAATGAGGTATCTGTGGAAGGAATCTGTAAATCTCCCACAAAACTCATAACAACTGTGAGAGCCTTGGAATAGCATGTCTGCTAGCTGGGAAAGATTGTCCAAGAAATGACAGCCTGCTCAGCCAGCAGGATGTGCAAGGACAGTGGAGGCTCTTCAACAAGACAAGGAAATCAGATCAAAAGAGGAGAAGCTCTGGACCCAGGCTGTCCAAATATGAACTGGTGCATTTTCAACAGTTAGAGATATTTTTCATTGACTGTACACGTACAGATTAATTCTTTGCTAAACTATCATTTTTACATTCTGTGTATATGGAACCAGTTTCAAACACATCAGGTGATTAAGGTTCTAATCATATGATGTCAAAATATCCTACCCAGGTATTGGTGTATGAAAGAAATGCATGACTTCATAGAGGCCAGCAAGGAGAAATTCCATGAGGCAGTGTGACACAACACTTAAGGACGTGGACTTCACATCAGGCAGATCTTTAGGCCAATTCTTGCCCTACCAACAAACAGCTATGTTAACTTGGTTTCTGTCTTAGTTTCTTCTTCTGTACGATGAGGATAGTGCTAGACCCTCCTCCACAGGTTTCTTACGGAGATTAGAAGAGTTACGGCATTTTAAGTTATACATAGCTAATGCACGTTAACACAACGCCTGGAACATATTGTACGTTCGAATCCTAAACCATTATTACGTCTAATGGAGCCGACTTTTTACTCGATTTGCGTGAGGTTGAAAGGAAACTTATAAAAATTATCACATTTTGAAGATTGTAAAATAGCACACAAGTTTAAGATGCCATTATGATTACATATAATTATTTACAGCTTAGGGGAGTTGCTCTAAAATAGATTTTGAAAGTAGCAATTTGTAGCACATCAAAATGCCACACCTATATCGGATTGTTGGATATAACATAGCTTTACAGTTATAGTGATAGATTCACGCAAAATATTATTTTATGAATTAACTATAAGTTAATTTAACTATAAGTCTTTATAACCAATATATCTAGCTAAAACATGAACAGGTTTTAAATAGTGAATTAATGAATTTGAGCCAAGAAAAACATTGTAACACACTCCTTATTCGCACACCACACTTCCCAACCACTTCCTCCCAGGAATGAAAATCGCAGGGAAGCCAAAGTCCATTCTCGCTGGTTTTATTTATCATTGTGGAATTTATTTGCCATAACTTAAAATTGATGATTTTTGAGTTGAAACACTGTTTTTTTTTTCCCCTGTTCATTTCTATTTTCTCTTGATTCATTGTAGAAAAACAGTTTAAAAACAACACCTTTTTCACTAGGAGAAAAAGCAAAGGAATGGATTGATGATGGAGTCCTTCCTAGAAGTCATGGAGACTGTAGTGTACCCAGAACAAGTGCGCCATCTTGGTATTTTCCCAGTCTTTGCAACAAGACCAACTGGTAAAACATAGGAGACCTGAGATCAGATATAACAGCTCTCTCAATCTAGAACTAAACTGTACCCATTCTGTATCCAGAACATTTGACAAGTTCAATTCAAAGTCGTTTTTGTCCCAGCATCCCTGAATAAAATGTCACGCTACATTCTCCCCCACTAACAGTGATTCACTAAAGCAGTGGTGGTACTTCTGAAATTGGGGGATAGAAGGAAAGCCAAATGGATAGGTGATTTTAAAAGATCCCCAAGTGATTCTGCTGAGTTTCCCAGGAGAGTGGACCCTTCTTCCTATTGTCTCCCGACTATGAATCTCTGGATGGAAACAGGGATCTCAACGATGTTCAATGTGAACTAGTTCTTGTGAAAAGTTGTAAAAAGAAGGATATGATATTTAATTTTCATTAACTTAAAATTTGTTGAGCACTTACTACTCTGTTAGATACCTTTTCCCCCCCTCTGTTAGATACTTTCGAATGCTTTACATGTATGGCTTCATTTTTTTTTAAAGATTTACTTATTTATTTGAGAGAGAAAGAGCAAGCTAGCCAGGAAGAGGGGCAGAGGGAGAGAATCTTTCAAAGAGACCCGGCATTGAGCTCAGAGCCCAGTGCAGGGCTTGATCCCATGACCCATGAGATCATGACCTGAGCTTAAACCAAGAGTCAGACGCTTAACTGACTGAGCCACTCAGGTGCCCCTATACGGCTTCTTTTGAAGTTCATTATAACAGTAAGAGATTTCCAAGCTTACATGTGGAGTGCTTAGGCACAGAAAGGATGAAATCCTTGACTAGGATCATATAGCCAGTTACTAAGTGATAGAACCAAGATTTACACCTAGGCTGTCTTGCTCCAGAGTCCATAGTTTAAACCACAATCCTGTGTTGCACAGAAAATGTATTCTGGCTAAAATATAAACAAATCTGATTTTTTTTAAACCTAAAGTACATAATTCTGTTCCTTTACACCACCATGTTCTTGCTTATGCTGCCAAGCCTGTCCCTCTGTTTTCTTTCCTTGTCTGACTGCTGTTCATCCTCCCAGACTCAGCTTGGTCACAGCCTCCTTTAAGACTTCCTTGGGACAGACAAAAGGCATCTGCTCCGTGCTCCCAAGTAAACCATTGTATAACTGCACCAGAATTCTTTATTCATTGCTTCTCTGACAGTTCTCACGGCTACCTTGTGTCAGGCTCTGTGCTGGGTATATGTATCATTTAAAATTACTTGTTTTAAGAATCTCTATCTTTGAAGGTAAGCCTTATTCAATTTTGCATCCCCCGAGTCTGGTAAAATGGATGGCACATAGAGTGCTTAATATTTTCTTTAACCAAAATAAAGATTAATATGCTGTACTTAGTTACATCAATATCAATGATCCATAACAACAGATAAGGCTTGTTGAAGACGAAGAAAATGTAAGTAGAGATTCAGACAGGATTGCAAACCTTTGCTATAACCAGCTTCCAATAATTTGTTCAATTAACATGTTCAACATTTTTAAGTGCTTCTATGTGTCAAGCCCTATGTTAGGTACTGAAAAGAATATATATATCAAAAAAGAATAAGGTTTATTGCCAGCTCACAAGAAGCACATGGTCTACTGGGAAAGGATAGAGTATGGACCAGGGCATTTAAAATGAATGTGATAATGAAGGCTTTAATAAAGTTAGAAAAAGAAAGCACTTTGGACTGGAATGATAAGGAGTGCTCCCAAGAAGAGAATGCATCCAAATTACAACTTGAATTATACAGAATTCCAATTAATAGCAAGAAGAGCCTAAACAGAAACATTGTAGAGGAATAATATTTTGAGATATTAACTAAGATTTGCCTCTTGAAATTGTATTTCCTTTGATTCTTTGACCCCTTCTCTATTCCTCCTCTCATATTAGGGGAGAGATAGGATATCACAATATACAAAGAAAAACCTTTGATTTAAAAAAAAAACCCAAAACCAAAACCAAAAACAAAAAACCTTTTAATCTCAAAAGGCAAGGCTTTTTGCAGTGAAAGAAACTAAGCCCTGAACCTTTTAAGGCATAAAGTTTATGCCATAAACAAGGAATAAAGAACCAGACCTCCTCACTCAGACTACATAAAGATTCCACAGAGTGAGAAAAATGGAAGATAACCCAAAAGGAAGCTAGGGCTTAGATTCAACATGTTAGGTTCCTGGAAAAGGCCCTGTACTCTGCCACCACGACCGCCAACCCCCCGCCCCCCCCCACTCAACTTTGGAAGGTATAATTAAACACGTAGGATTGAGATACCAAAAACAGGATTGGATATAATCAAACCTAAGGATAGGAACAGTAAGAGCCAGCCTTGATCAAGTACTTAATAGGGCCAGGCATTATTCTTACCAAATTTTGAGCCAGAACCAGCTTAAGAGGGATTTGCCATTATAGTATCACCATTTTACAGATGGCACAACTAGGTCACAGAGAGTTTAAGTAATTTATCCAAGTTCATGCAATTAGAAATAGCAGAGTTGCTGTTTGAATCCCAGTAGTCTGATTCTAAATAGTGCTTATAATCGTCATGCTATCTAGGGAGACACAGAATTACCTAAGATTTAGTTTCTAACACCAGCTAGGATTAGGGATGGACTTGAAAACAACAAGTTCAGTTACAGAAAAAGAAAGAAAGTTGCATTTTTTTGGAATGACTGAACTGTGAACATCATCATCATCATAATAGCAGCTTTCATGTGAATGATCTCTTTTAATTCTTCCAGTGGCTCTATGAGTGCAACCATTATTACCAATTTAAAGATGAACAAGTGGGCAATTACATATATTAACTTGGCCAAGTTACCGTAGTTAGCAGGTGGCCCATCAGTATTTGAACTCATGCAGTCTGACTCCCAAATCCATGTTCCCAATCATGCCATCCATTTATTCAGGAAATGGCTACTGTGATGCTCATGAAAATGCACTGCTTAGATCTCCTGCTATAGGATACGTGACTGACTGATGGCCCCAACGCCATCCCTCTAGGTCTTCCTCCACATTCACTCTAATGTTACACCTGCTGGTTGCTCTTATCCAATGACTGAGCATGGCAAGGTAACACGTGGGACTCCTCCAATGTGGACTTTGGTTCAAGAACTACCACTGGCCTAACCAAATCTTTATCAGAACTGTCCTGTGGTCTGAGATTCTTCCTACCTAATCCCCATTCTGCCTCTGTTCTGCCACAGCTGTTAAACCTGTATCATGAAGCAACGCTCACCCTCACTGACTGTTGCTCCTTTCCCCAATAAATCTCTTGCATCTCTAACCCTCTTTTGACATCTGCTTCTATGCAGATCCCAACTAATACAAGTGTAGATCTACTGTACTGAGAGGGTCTAATAAAACGAGTGGTAAGATGGGGATTTAGATACGGCTTATCTTAACCACTGAGTCTGAACAGAAGGTGGTTAAGAGAAAGTCCCTGGTACAAGGCCCAATTGCTAAAGATTTCACTGGGTGATGATCTGTCTTTCAGGTATAATGGTTCAGAAATTTGAAAGATGGTAGAGTTGGCTGGTTACTGCTAAATCGTATTGACATTGACACCCTACAAATGGTGAGGCACCAAGGACAATTAACAAGTAGTTAATAAGTATGAAAACCAGAGAGACTCTTGGTAATCAACAAAAAGCTTTTGACTCCTGGAATGGAAGAGCAGAACAGTAAACAGCAGATCAAACATTTGATAGAGTCACAGAGTTCCAGAGACCTTAGAATGCTCAGAAAAAGCAGATCTGTAATACCACATTCAGGGTCCTGGTTGGGAAAACCAGGGATTTTGAAATATAGGATGAGAGCACACAGATGGATGTTCTTGAGGATGTTGGCTTTGCATCGACCCTTAGAGCTTGCAGAGATGGCCTACAGCTCTGCCGCCCCCCCCCCCCCCCCGCCATGTTAGAAGAGGCTGCAGAGGCCACTATTCGGCAAGGTAGCAGGTGTCTCCTAAGGACCTATTGTCAACACCTCTCCTGGCTTCTAGGACCATAACTAAAGTTAAATCCCAGAATTACCCAGCTGAGTGTTGCTTGATAAGGGAGGAAAAAGACTATATTCAAATGTATTTGTAAGAGTTAGCTAGCAAGAGCCTGGAAAGTAGCCCTGGGGTTGCATTTAGAAAGTGCTTAAGCAAGAGGGCCAGAATGTAAGACTGGATAAGGAAGAGTTCATTGACTTGGGGAAAGGGATGCTTTCTTCAGACTTAACTTTCTCCAGATTTAGCATTCTGACAAGGGCCCTCAGGGAATGGGCAAATTCACTGCTTGCGTGGATCAGCCTAAGTAATCTTTCTTGGAACTGTGTGGCCATCCAACATTCACTCCACCCAGCCTTCAGTCCTGCACTGTCTCACACGAGCCTCGCATACCCTTTGTGTCCTGAAGGTTCTCCCGCCTTCTCTTGCTCCTTCCCATAATAAATTTCTTGCACCTCTAATCCTGTTGTATTGTCTGCTTCTGGATAGACTTATACTAACACAAAAAGGAAACACAGCCATAGGTTTTATAGGAGCAAAAATAGAAAATGAGGTTGAAAACTAAGGTCTGAATCTGATCATGCACCTAAAAAGCCAGGCTGAGAAATCATGTCTTAATCCCCCAGTGAAGTGTCATAGTAAGAAAACTGATGAAGATTTATAGTAAGCATTTAACATAAACCAAGGTCGCTGTGGGTATAATAATTTGGGACTTAGGGTGAAAAAAGAAAAAAGGATTAGGAATCAAACGTTTGAAAAATCATTTAACTTTTTTTAAATGTGAGGTCATAATGCATCTATGCTTTGGGTGGATGGGTGAGGTAATTATATTAAAATGCTTGACTAAGAAAAAGGCAAATAATAGATCAGTAGGTGCCCTTTTTCATTTTGCCTTGGAGCCATCCTAGAAACCCAAAGGCTGGGTTAGGAGGCTCTGTCATTCACCCTTAGCAGATCTCTGGCAAAATAAGAGACGGGACAGCGTCCATTTAAGAAAGTGCTACCTGATTAAATATGAAAGGTTACTATCTTTACAAATGAATGCATTTCATTTACAAATGAACCATCACACGTACGTGTTGACATGTGATAAAAAAATCATTAAGTTATCTTTAAAAAGAACTCTGTCACCAGATGAAAGAGTGCTTCCAGGACTGAGGTGGGGGAGGAGGGAGACCTCAACAGGGTAGGTTTCTGTCAAAGTTGCTCAGGATTGGTTAGTTTTGTTCTCAGTACTTCCCGCTTTTTGAAATACTTTCTTCTTAGGAAAACAGAAAATAATTTGTGAAGATATCAGTCATTCCTTTAAAAAAGTAAAAAGATTTTAATGGACTCCTGTCTCACATTTAGGTCTTTCAACCCTTTTGTGTCTATTTTTGTGTGTGGTGTCACACGATAAAAAAAAAAAAAAAAGCAAAAAGAACTAAAATAAATGTCGTACTGATACTGCCAGCATCCAATATACATGAGGCTTATTGAAATGTATGTTTGGAGTCTACTTAATTGTATACTTTTTTTCAGTTGGAAGCTTTTGAAAAATGTAGTATTTTATGTAATTGCATACGTTTGTGAGCTGTTGGTGACATTAACTCTAAAGAGTTACTTTTTACGAATGACCTGAGCAGAGGATCCACTTAGAGAAGTTGACTTTCTCACCCTAAAGAAAAGATATGCAAATAATAAGTGATTGAACATAAACATGGTAAATATTACAGAACAATAAAAATGGTAGTAGTTATATTTGAACTATCTACTATCAAATGACATAAGAATACTTTCTGTCAACTAATCAGTTAGACTTTGAAATATGTGAATTTATCAATGCTCTCAATGTTGTAAACATAAATGTCTTGCTTTTAGGATGAATACCACCACTTTAAAAAAAATGGTGTTTATATGTGAGTATGTATTCTACTAATGACTCAAGAATAATAAATAATTTGAAAATTCATAAATATGGATAAAGACTCATTATTAAGCCTAACCATTTATCTTAAATAAGATGTTCCAATTAGATTGAAAGCATTCATTGTCATAAATAAAAGAAAGCATAATTAAATTTCCTACAAGCATATTTAAATGTCACACTTCTTAGATTTTACAGCAGTGCTCCTGGATCAAACTTTTCATGTTGATATCTGTAATAAAGATTTTTTTTTTCAAAATAAATATCAATTTTTAGTCCAAAAAATTACCTCTTACTAGTCAAATATAAAGAGAACCCGAATTCAGGACTTTATAAATTATTCTTTCTTAGCATTAACTATTTTAGGTGTTTGATATTTATACATCTATATTTTAATCTCTACATGTTTATATCAACATAGAAGGTCAAATTATCCAAAATTGTATCATTCTTTTCTTCTATTCCAGATTGGAGAGCAAGAAGAAGAACACTTATATATGTATAAGACTCAAATATAGCCTGTATAAAGCAAACATATATTTAATTACTCGAAGATCTTTTTTCCATGTTGAACGTTCCATGTTTCCCTGTTAATGAATAATGAGAATTGATTGTAACTAAAAACCCAGTAACAGGCATAGCTGAATCTGTGTGTTTAGGAGATCTTGTTAGATGTCTTTTTCTCTGTCTCCAATCTAGGCTTGAATCTGTTTAGCTTCATTTTCAGGAGGATTCCCACTCTTGGGAAGGAGCAACATGGTCACCAGCAGTTCCAGTCATACCATATCCCATTTTGGCAATCTTAGCAGAAAAAAATGTTTCACTTTCTGCAGTGGTTTCTGAGAGAGAGAAAGAGAGGCCGGGAGAGAATCTTGGTTTCACTAGACATGAATCACCGGTCCATATGTTTATTAATCAAGTATGGGCTCATGTACTCCCTCCCTCAGCCCCGAAGCTACCAGTGTGAAGTCAGTGTCCCTGAACCACAGGGACAGAGAGGAGAGGAGGATCTCTCACATGTTGGCAACAAAGAAAGTATGGATTCGAACACTTAGGAATACTGCCCATTTCTCTCACAAGATTATAGGCTCCCCTTACTGTGTACTTCTTCCTTCTCTAGCTAAGAGATTAAAGTGCAGGCACTGATGAGAGTTTCTATTTTTCCATGTAGTGGACAGTTATTGCATTTACCTCCCCTGCATTTACTCCCCCATCTTGTGGTTTTGACTCCACTTTTCCTCTGACACAGATCCCCCTCTCCTCTCAGTAAAGTTTAGAGTGATACATTTCCTAGTTCTCTGTATTCCTAAGTGGAAACTGGAAGTCCCGTATGCAGGATTTACACTTTCCTTTTCAACAAGGAACAAACATATTAAGCTGTCACTACCACCCATGGTACAGTTTCTTCAAATGTGCCATCTTTGTTTTCATACCAATGTTCTTACCATCATTTAAGTGTTTTATGATGTATGGTTTTACTATTTGATAAAATAATAGCACAAAATGGGAAATGTGGCTCTGCTGTTCCTAGGAACAGCAAATATGACTTTTGTCATGAGCATAAAGTAATTGAGTCCAAGATGAAAAACGTTTAGTATGCTGAAACCAGTACACCTTGGGCTTCAGTCATACGCATTGTATGCATTGGGCCAAATCTAGTTACGATGTAGCTTCAGTGATGAGGCAGCAAACACAATTAAGGAATTTGTGTGAAATGCACGTTAAAGTTGGTGGCTTAAATCTGATCTGTATTTTGAGATTTTGTGATCTTGTCTGACTTCTCTGAAACAAATCATCTCATACATAAGCCTATAGCTAATCAATATTTGTACACATTTCTGTAAAGCAATGGGGTAACTCATGTAGACCCACAGACATAATGTTGTTGCGTCTGCCTGTGTGTTGTATGTGTGTGTTTATGCATATACATGACTAATTAATAAAAATGGATCTTTCAAGTTAACCAAATAGAGTTATCACACAATTATACAGAAATTAATTATCCTATTAGGATTCCAGTGAACATCTCCGTTTTTGTGCCTCTTCCCTCCTGCTGCTTCCTTGTCCATTAACCCTTCAATAAAACATCATTTGGCAGACACTAGTCATCATTTCCTTTTCTTTTTTCTCTCCTTTCCTCTCTTTCTCTTACTTTCTCTTCCTTCTCTTTCCCCTTCTTTAGTCCTTCCTTGCTACTCTTCTTTCATTCATTTTTTTTTTCCTTGTCCAATGTCACCTTTTTGTTTATGGCAGTCATACTCTGATCTGCCCTGGAGAACTGCTATTCTTTTATTCTCAGTAAAGGTAGTTAGAAAAGTCTTATCTCCATTTCAGATCTTAAGCATAGCCTAAGGTTAAGCAAAACTTGCATACTGCATTTGCATAAGATTAGCCAAACCTTCTCTGTTTAACAGTGACTAAGTGTGGGGCACATAATCAAACTTCGGCCAACTGGATCTGCCAAGAAATTCTTGGATTTTTGTTGGACTTGTCTGGAAAGAAAAGTTTTCCTTATGCAAGAATTCCTAGCAATGAAAAATAAACATTTAGAGGTAGTAGAGGCCACAAAAACAGATGAGACCTCAGAAGAAAGCTGACCAGGAGTACTATAGAGGAAGAGAGAATAAGATAAAACAGTGTGATCCTTGCTTTAGTCTTCTCAGGACCTTTCAATTTGCTGAGATAATATATTCCTTCTTTATTATTTAAGCCATTGTGAATAGTTACACTTTCTACTTTCTTTAAGGAGTAGATGACTGTGAAATAAAAGATTATGAACAGTGCCATTCTCAGAAACTAGAACTTCATTTACTCTTCTAGAAAACAGGAAGGCTAATTATATTGAATCTAATCATCTGATTGGGTGGTTCTAACTTAGCAACTCAAGCAAAGATTGAGAAAGTTGGGAATAAGGTTATGCAGACATGCATACATTAGTTTTGTTATATTATCTGTTATTTATTTGTCTCTCCTTCTCCTATCCAGTTCTGCTGTACATTGTAATTTGACCGTGAGTATAAAGCAAGAAGTGACACAGTTTACTTCCTCTTAATGCCTTAGGACTTCTAGTGAAATGTCTTTTCAAACTATAACCCATTATTTAAAAACCTGTCTACTCACTAGGCTCTGAATTAACCAGTAAGTAGTGTAGAAGAAGTCATTTTTTACTTATTTTTCTTTTTAGAAGTAAGTAGATAAGACAATCACCTACTATACAAGTATCAAGATGATCAAAAAGGGCTATTCAGGGACACCCCGATGGCACCAAAGAGCTTAACTGTCTTAAAGTTCACAGAATAAGACATATTAACTTCATGCCGTGAATAAAATGCAAATTTATCTTCCAATTCCAATTGATATTCTAGAGTTTACTATTGGTGGCAGCTGTAGGGACAATTAAAGAATTCTAATTAAAGTTAGTTGAAGCGGATGAAGACTATACCAGATTCTTCCATCTGATGCAGTTTCTAACTCTTAACGACAGAAAAGGATCAGCAGTCATTTTAAATCTAAATCAGGAGCAGGTTTATTTACCTATTACAAGCCACTTCCACTAATAACATAAGGAATGCATACATAGATTATGTAATGGAGGATGGAAATGTACAACATTGGCAGCATGTGTGATGATTACTGACAAGAATTAATCAGCATTCCTCATGCCATACACAATGCAGTTAGAATAGAAACAGCAAATCTGTTCAAGTAATGCAAACAAGCTGCATAAAAGGCTAAACAAGTAAAAGTATATCATCAGCCATGACTCAAATTACATCTTTAAATTGTGTGCCAGCTTACTTCAAATTGGCCATTTAAGAACTCCGTCTCTGACAGACTTTATAAACTGGAAAGCACTACATCTTCTCAGGTCCACAGTTTTGTTATGGTGTGGGAAATACATTTAATAATTCAGCCTGTAATTAACCCGTACTTGATGCAACAGATAGAGTGCTGTGGATCTTTATGTGATGTTTCTCTTAGTGATGAAATCGGTTGGTAAACCTCAGAAATTCTACATCCTCAGTGACAATGTTGCCCATGCTCCTAAAGAAAGTATAGATTGTGGTCGTATTGCTGAATTATTTTCAACTCAAATTTTTTTTTTTATTCATGACATTTCATAAAAGCCTCAACATTCTCTACCAAACTGTGAAACCAGGCATTTCAGTTTTTGTTGTAGTCATTGCTCATTTCTTTTCTTGTTCTGGATATATTGAGGTTCCTCAGGACTTTAATGGACTGAAATAATTACCATTCAGTTCTTTCAGATTTGGAGCTACTCATTGTTTAGTCCTCAGACCTTGGGCAGAAAGGATTCAATGGAAAACTTCTGGTATGTAGAAATTTCTGTCAAATGGTAGGTTTGAAACTGAAACTCTAGTCTAAGGAGATCCTGGTACAAAATGCTTTCTCTTGCATACAAAATATGAAGACACACTTCTCTCTTAACCACTCTCCCTGCAATTCATTTAGGCTATGAATGAAAATATGCATGACTAACTCTGTGATTAATCAATGGTAAATAACAAAAACAGTACGTATTTGAAATTTCCATTCTAATATTTTTGTACTAATGAGCCAACTTCTTTCCTTGTGAAGGAAAGTTTGGGCAAATTTGAAAATCTTATTTCTGTCTCATGACTAGGAGTCAACCAAACAATCTCAATTCTCGGTTTGTGGTTTTAACATCTATGCACTTTCTGTTCAAACATTTTGGTCCCTGAGATGTTAAATAAGAGATCCTAATTTCATCTCCTTTAATGGAATCGCTAACAAAAAATTTAAGAACACAAAGATAAATTACGTTATTCCAAGTACAGTAAAACTGTGCTTATTTTTTTATTGCATTAATTCTGGTCAAGATCAAACTCTGAACTTGATGTATTTCTATTTGTGTTATGAGAAAAGTCCTATGTAATTATTGCATTAGAATGTGTACAGATAAACATAACTAGTAAGTGCACGCTTTTGTGTGCAATGGAGATGGGATAAATTGAGGGGGATGAAGGCTAAAGACTAGGCTAATTCAAGGATAAAAGAACATGGGTCAACGGGAAGAGGGGGAAATGGAAGAATGTACCTGCAGAATTTTTCCTTGGGTTTCCATTTCTTCTCTACCTTGGTCAGTGTGGGAGATTAGCACCAATCCAATAATGGTTACAATAAAGGTCAAATACAACTGTGATAGTTGAGTCCAAGATCTCAGTCCTTGTCCTTACTGTCCCTTATCTATCCATAGTTTGATAATCTCGTTTAGGCTCATTATTTCCTTTTAAAGATTTATTTATTTGATAGAGATAGAGAGTGGGCGTGTGTATGTGTGTGTGTGTGCGCGCGCACGCGTGTGTGTGTGTGTGTGTGTATGGGCGCGCGCGTGTGTGTGTGTGTATGGGCGCGCGCGTACGCGTACGTGTACTGGGGGGGGCAGAGGGAGAGGGAGAGAATCAGCAGACTCTCTGCTGAGCATGGAGCCTGAAACAGGGCTCATTCCCAGGACCCAGGGATCATGACCTGAGCCAAAATCAAGGGTCAGATGCTTAACCGACAGAGCCACCCAGGTGCCCCTAGGGTCATTATTTTTAAATACCATCTATAAGCCCATCCTATAACTCTACCTTGAACTCCAAGCCCATACCAGTTGTATGCTTGACATCTTTATTTGAATGTCTGGAAACAGCTTAAACTTAATATGTCCAAAACCAAAATTCAGTCTTCCCCATCTCAGTAAATTACAACTTCACTTTTCCAGTTATTCACATCAAAAACCCTGGCATTATTATTAATTTTTCTTATTTACATACCTAAAGCCCTATCTATCTACAAATTCTATTTCCTATAATTCAAACTAAATGCTGAATTCAACTGCTTTTTACAACCTATTTTACAACCTGTTTACTTCTTTGTTTTGACCTCTTTCTTTTCACTAGAATGTAAATAAATTCTATGAGGACAGGGATTTTTGTCTTATTTGCATATGCATATATTCTAGTTGCCTGAATGAGTGAAGAGCACATGGTAAATGTGTAATATATATTTATTGAATGAATTAATTCATTAATAATTCCTAGGAAGAGGTACAGGGTACTTTAAGGACCTATAATAGGTGAATTTGACATAGTCACAAAAATTAGAACTTCCTTTTTAAAAGTGAAGCTCTAGTTAAGTTCTGAGTAATGGAGAGGCGTTATCCAGGAGAATAAAGAAAGAAAATTCTAAATATTAAAAACAATGTGGACAAAATGTCCTGAGGTGGGAAGAAAAACCCATCTTGCAAGTTTAAGGATTAAAATAAAAAGTTGAAGCAGCTGGAGTATAAAGAGAAAAAGGGATGACATGAGATTGCAAAGCCAGATCACAAGATCCTCACAGATGACATTTAGGCTTTTATTCTAAGAGTAATGAGAAATCACTGACAATAGCATGGAATCACATGAACTCTGTGTGTGATTTACTCACTTCATGATTCCATGTCATATTTTGGTAATTCTCAGAGTATTTCAGACTCTTCTATTATTATTATATTTGTTATGGTAGTCAGTGATCTTTGTTTGTTACTAGTGCAATTGCTTTGGGTGCCACAAACCACACCCATATAGGACAGTGAACTTAATAGATGAATGTTGAGTGTGTTCTGACTGCTCCATTTACCACCCATTCCCCCCTTCTCTCTCCCTCTCCTTGGGCCTCCCTATTCCCTGAGACATATTGAAATTAGGCCAGTCAGTAACCCTACAATGGCCTCTAAGTGTTCAACTGAAAGGAAGAGTCACATGTCTCTCACTTTAAGTCAAAAACTAAAAATGATTAAGCTTAGTGAGGAAGGCCTATCAAAAGCTGAGACAGGCTGAAATCTAGGCCTCTTGCACCAAACAGTCAAATAAGTTAGTGAAGGCAAAGGAAATATTCTTGAAGAAAATTAAAAGTGCCATTCCAGTGAACACATGAATGCTAAGAAAGTGAAACATTCTTATTGTTGATATGGAGAAAGTTTGAATGGTCTGGATAGATCAAACCAGCTACAGCATTCCCTTAAGCCAAAACCTAATCCAGAGCACAGCTCTCACTCTCTTCAATTCTATGAAGACTGAAAGATGTGAGGAAACTGCAGAAGTTGGAAGCTAGCAGAGGTTGGTTCATGGGATTTAAGGAAAGAAGTCATTTCCATAACATCAAAGTAAAGTAAAGCAGCAAGTGCTGATGTAGAAGCTGCAGTAAATTATCTGGAAGATCTAGCTATGATCATTAAAGAAGGTGGCTACACTAAACAGCAGATTTTCAATGTAGATGAAACAGTATTCTGTTGGAAGAAGATGCCATCTAGGACTTTCATAGCTAGAGAGGAGAAGTCAATGCCTGACTTCAAAGCTTTAAAGGACAGACCAACTTCCTTATTAGGGTTTAATGCAGCTGGTGACTATAGGTTGAAGCCAGTGCTCATTTACCATCCCCCAAATCCTTGGGCTCTTAAAAATTATGCAAATCTACTCCATCTGTGTTCTATAAATGGAACAATAAAGGCTGGATGAAAGCACATCTGTTTACATTATTTTAAGCCCACACTTATTCAGGAAAAAAGTTTCCTTTAAAAATATTACTGCTCAGTGACAATGTACCTTGTCACTCAAGGTTCTGATGGAGATGTACGGTGAGATTCATGTTGTTTTCATGTCTTTTAACACAACATGCATCCTACAGCCCAGGGATCAAGGAGTAATTTCAACTTTCAAGTCTTTTTATTGAAGAAATACAGTTTGTAAGGGCATAGCTGCCATAGATAGTGATTCCTCTGATGGAATTGAGCAAAGCAAATTGAAAACCTTCTGGAGAGGATTCACCATTCTAGATGCCATTAAGAACAGTTGTGATTTATGAGAAGAGGTTAAATATTAACATAAACAGGAGTTTGGAAGAAGTTGATTCTAACCCCAATAGATGACTTTGAGGGGTTCAAAACTTAAGCAGGAAAAAGTAACTGCAGATGTAGGGGAAACAGCAAGAGAACTAGAGTTAGAAGTAGAGCCTGAAGATGGGACTAAATTGCTGCAATTTCACGATAAAAATGGATGAGGAGCTGCTTCTTATGAATGAACAAAGAAAGTGGTCTCTTGAGATGGAATCTCTTTCTGGTGAAGATGCTGTGAAGACCATTGAAATGACAACAAAGGATTGAGAATAGTACATAAACCTTGCTGATAAAGCAGCAGCAGGATTTGAGAGAACCGTCTCTAATACAGAAGTCTACTGTAGGTAAAATGTTTCATATACCATTGTTTGCTACAGAGAAATTGTTCATGAAAGAAGAATCAATTCAGCAAACTTCACTGTTGTCTTATTTTAAGAAATTGCCATAGCCATCCCGACCTTTGGCAACCACCACCTTGATCAGTCAGCAGCCATCAGTATGGAGGCAAGACCCTCCACCAGCAAAAAGATTACAACTTGTTGAAAGCTCAGATGATGATTAGCATATTTTAGCAATAAACTATTTTTTAATTAAGGAATGAACATTTTTTTTGATGTAATGCTATCCCACACTTAATAGACCACAACACAGTCTAAACATCTTTTAAATGCACTGAGAAACCAAATTTGTTTGGCTCGACTTACTGCAATATTTGCTTTGTGGTGGTCTGGAACTAAACCCACAATACCTTCAAGGTATGCCTCCCATCCCAACGAGAAATGACAGCAACTTGGACTAGGTTGGTAGTATCTCTCAGGTTTTCTGAACTTTTGTCTTTTTCTTTCCTGCAATTCCAATCTCTTTGGCTCACTACTGTACCCTCAAGTTTTACATCCCAGGGGTGTTCAAGCCTTGCCCCTTCTCAACTGGGAAGAATGTGAAGTTCAAGAGCTTCACTCTATCTCTTCTTGCCACTCCTCCACATGATGCCTGCTCCATTCACATTTTCCACTGTTTTTATTTATTTGTATATTTATTTCAACCATTTGATTGAGTTCCATGGTGATGGTAAATGTGTCAGGAATCATGTTTTATTCATCTTGATATTCCCAGTAGCTGGCACATTGAAGATACACAATAATACTTGTTGAATAAATGAGGAATTAAATCAATTGCTGGTTTGCCAACACAAAAAAATATTCCCAATGTTCTTCTTACTGCTGCTCTGTAGACATCATGAATTTTGGGGTGGATAAAGGCATTTCCATATGGTCAAAATAGATAAGCTATGGATTAAGTCATCTATTAGCTGTTGGATGTGCACTTCACCCTCAGATATACATACATATAAGTAACTGAATAGTATATAAATATACCTACAATGTTAAAATTATGTAAAGATTAATAATGCATTTGGGGAGCAAATTGTATACAAAATTTTCAATACAGTCCCTTAAATGACTCAAAGTAGCACATAGTGAACTGAAGGAAGAGCACCTAAAAAGCCCAAAAGATTCCCCAAATTTTCCAATTCCCAGACAATAGGTTAAGTATTATAAGATGCTCAGTCATCAAATTCAATTGAATGGCACAACAGTGACCAAATCTTAGCCATGAAAAATGTTTAATAACCTACACTATCCTTAGCTATTGTGGGGCATGATTTAAACTCTGCTGACTAAACACACACACACACACACACACGCACACACACAGATTGATCTAGCTACACCCATACACACATATTAATTCAATATTAATAAATAAAATTACAAATAAATATTTATCAATAAAAGTTATAAATAAAATCATAAAGCAGTTCATGCAAACATGAGAAAAGTTCTTGAAGGATACAATGGATATGGATTTTCAGCTACATGTGTTTTACGATGGTATCAAAAGTAAAACAGTACCATTTAACTGTATGCTTTTCTACCTTCCCTTCCACTTGTGCAGTTTTCCTGAAGCCATATAACTTTAGACAGAAGATCACTTTTTAGAAAAGTCATAAGCAGAAGATCATAATTCAAACCAGGCAATCAGATTCTCCTACCACCTAACTACTGAAGAGGTCATGTAATACAGTCCTCTATTAAAAATGCTTTACATGCAGGATTTACACAGGATTAAGAGTAGCATTTAAAAGTACTGTTCTTGGAAAGAGGTCTGTATACTGCTTCCAATTTGTGATATTATAATGCCTGTTAACCAGAATGATTTTTGTCATAAGTAACATTTATAAACAAAGCATTGACTTAGACTAAAAAGATAGTTTGGTTGACATTTAAATATATATATATACACACACACATATATATATATGCCTTAAAAATTGGCCCAAAAACTGAATTGCAAAGGACACAAGACAGATCTTAAGCCAAGATATTAGAAGAAAGATTAGAAATAAAATCTCCAAATAGGAATACATTTCTTAGGTAACTATTCTACTTATATAGTGTATGCAAATAAAACCTTAGATTTGTGTTCATTGTGCTTACTTCAAACAACATTTTTTCACACTAAAAAGAGACAAAATAAAGACAAGAGTAGAAATAAAATGGAGAATAGCTTCTGCATAAAACATGCGAATAAAAACTCTTACCAATAAACAAATTGAAAAAATACATGATTTTTGCAGAAACCATATGAAATTATCAGACTCAATGTCTAAATAAGGTATAGAACTCGTCCCCTCTCCCTTCTTGGTTAATTCAAACTATTCTGAATTATTCTTATCATTACAAATGAACCTCCAAGTACTTGTATCCTTGAAGATTTCAAATAAGGAAAGTTATTTTCTGTGAAAATCCAATTCTGTACTTTTGCCCTATTGTTGCTTATACCACAATATAATAAAGAAACACAGAAACTCACCTGAAAAAATTGCTGAGGATCCAGGAACTCCCATAATTCAAGTTACCTAATTCTTCTTTCTCAGACTATGTAATCTAATTCTGTTGCCATGGCCAAGACATTTTATATTTGTGATATTATACTATCCTGAAATTTCTAAAATTTATAAAAATCTTCTAATGTGGTATGATTTTCTGTGGACATGGACTCTCTCAATTGTCTGAAGTCCCGGGTTTGCAATCATATTAAAGATTTCCAAGATATAAAATTGTGTTCTATGTTTCTTGTAGGTTATGAGGCATCAAAAAAAAAAAAAAAAAAAAAAAGAGAGCTTTGTTCTGAGAAGCAGTGAAGTAAGTAAGGGTTAAGCACATTCACCACCAAGTAATAAGCAGCATGGTTGGACCACAGTATTCCATAATAAAAAAAGTAACACAATAAAAATTTAATCTCAGAGAATTGCTGGGAGGGGCTGAAGACAGAATTCCAGTGTTGCTCATTTCTTCATGCACTTGAAGGCTTTCAAGTATTACCACCAGGATGTTTCGTTCATGGCACAAGGCATTCATGGGATGCTTTCTCCTGGCACACTTAAGATGGAGAAGGAAGGAGACAAGTTTGGATACATTCATTTCTTCCTCTATTTAGGTGACATTTTAAAGTTTCAACAAAGAATATATCCTTTAAAAATGTGAAAAGAACCGTGTTCTTCTTTTTTTCTTTTCTTTAAATATATGAGAAAGACAAAATCTATGAGAAAAACAAAATGAACAAAACTGGCATATTTTATGAAAGATTTATATACAGTATTCATTCTGCTGACATAAGGGCAAGTGTAGAATTATAAACTTTTTTTTAATCATAAACAAAATTAGATTTTCAGGATCATATGTTCATAACTTCAATTCCCACAAATAAAAATTTGTTCATGGAAAAATAGAGATATTTTGAATACTAAAGTCCTTTATTCAACAACACAGAAATTTCACAAAAACAACTTTACTGGGCAAATTGAATGTGGTTTTTTTTTTTAGAGTTTTTTTTTTTTTTTTTACAGTTTTGTACATGCCCCATAAGTAATTTTCTTTAATAAATACACTGTTTTCCAAAACTGCTTTTTTATAATTGCACAAGCATACATACACCTTACACAAATATCTATTAGAAAATTTAATAGATGACTGCACAGTTCAGAATAGGAGAACGTTGTGAAAGGAGTACATTTTGTGGCCCATGTTCCTGAAATATCTGACTTCCTTGCCATTGTGAAAATGGAATCCCTCCTCACATAGTAGCTGTCTTTTATTCACTAGGAATACAGATCTCAGTGTGAAACTGCCAAATTTAATAAAAACAAAATCTGAAACATTTAGCTGTTACATGAGAATCAACTGTTTGATATCACTGTGAATCTAACCATGATCAAAGACCCACTACGGCTTTTTGCTGAACATGTTTGACCCTGAAGAGTGTGCTCATTTAACTGCTTTCCTTTTTTTCATTATTTGATTACAGATACTATCGGCTTAAAGACTTTATATGCTTTAGCATTAATTGTACAACTTACATGCCAGGGGTTCTAAATGAAAGGAAGGGAATATTCCTTTCTGTTAGTGATTGCTTAATACTAATTCATGGGAAGCCAACCATCTCTTGCTCCCTATAAATGTGTTTAGAAGTAGGAAGTTGGGTGTTGGGGATTAAGCAACCAGGAGATGTTTTTATATACTCTTACACTGGAGAAAGATTTTACTGTTTTCTTTCCTAAGGATGGATACATTTTGTGTTTGTAAATATGCCTCCTCTTGTACACAGGCAGGCAAAATCCATCAGAAAGCCACTTTGGTCCGAAGGCCTGGAACGAGGGAGGTTTGCATTATGAGGGTCTTGTAATGTTTAGGGTGCTGAGTGACAGCTGACAAGGAAATCGGTTCATTGCACTTCGTACTAACACCCCTCGTATTTTCCAGCTCTCCCCAACTGCTGACAGAATGTGGCATCTCCTTGTCTACACCTAGAGAAGGTAAGAGTCCTGTGTATGTCGACCTCTCTTACAAAGCTTTTAATCTGGCTTCTCTGATATGTAATTTTTAAGTTGTATAGTCCGCCACGATCTATATTCTGATTGCTATCTTCGGAATTTTCTTGGTACCGAATATGATACGTACAGTGAACAATTTTCAAAAGTTACATTGCATTGGTATTTTAGAATAGTGAAAAACGTAAACCTTTAAATCACTCCCTCGGGGTTATAATGATATGCTTTACAAGTTCTCAGTATATGGACTTACGGAGAAGAGAACCAAAGGGAGACCGGAAGAGTAACATCTTTCTTCAACATCACCAATGAGAACTTTATATGTACCCTACATTATATAAACAGAGTTTTACCAAAAACATAAAAATTGGGTGGTGTAAAAGAACAATGTCAAGAATAAAAACATATCAAAGAATTAAAGAAAAGCTGCACTTTTCCATTTCAATAATCAACAGATTTTCTTTCATTAAAAAAATTGAATTGACATGTAAAACACCACATCTTACAATATACAGGTTCATTAGTTCTTTAAGAAAACGAACAAAAACACATCAAGACATGCAATACTAGCATGTATTTTAGACTCTCAGTACATTGTCGTGAGATCTTTACATGTTATTGTATGCCTAATGCAGCTTGAATTGACGTTTGCTTCAATTCTGTAGTAACAATCATCATTTTCCAAAAAGCAAGGCAGACTTACCATTCTAGTGTGAAAGTAAGTTTTCGCTTACTTGTAATTAATTAGCACATTGGCTTAAAAAATAAGTCAAATCAAATCAAAGTGGACAAGAAAGAACTCATATAGTTCTCATTGGTCCCACAGCAGAAACAGAAATTCTAACTAGAAACCCCCAAAGGAATATACATCAAGCAGAAAGCTATCTCAGAATTAACATACAGCACATTTTAGCTTGCGATTATTTAATGATCTTCTTGAAACATGGATAGGTGTAATATAGAATACATTTTCCTTAAAAAGCCCACTTGACTGTAACTGGAGGCCTTGCATTCCCACTCTAGCCAGGTTCAGTCACTTGCTTTTCACACTGGAGTTTGCAGGTACCTTCTCCACCCTCCCACCCGGACTCTGATGATGAAGTGCTCCTTCCGTGTTTTTTAAAATCTCCTGTCATATTATTTCCCATTCACAACTACAACTAGCCTTTTAAAATTATTAATCTGCTGGTCTTTCTAAAACTTTACAGCCCTTTTCATCACCCTTTCTCAAGTTATTTTTCTTTGCATAATCCATCTTGCTAACATTTTTCAGCAGACTAGTGGATGTCACAGGCTAAAAGAGCTGGCTCGTGGATAAAGAACAAAAGTTACAGTAACATGGCAACTTCGATACTCCATGTATTTTTGCTAAACTCTATTTTATTCCTGAAGATGTACACTGTCTTTATGACCTGGCAAGAAAAAGAAAATGAAATAAACTTCCTAGGTATCATGTTATGACAAATAATATCTGTCCTATCGGGACAGCCTTAGGAACCTTGACTGCCATAAGAAAACCAAATCCTACGTGAAAAGGTAGCGCAGATCCTATGAAGCATTAGCTCCTTTGTGTTTGGGGCTGTTTGCACTTATGGAATTCCACAGAATGTGGCCCTGCCTTCTCAGGAACGAAAGCATCAAGTGACAAAAATGGGAATGGGAGCAACGGAACATGCCACTGAGGGCCTAGGGGAAGGCCACTGGTCCAACTGGGAGGCTATGAGAAAGGAAGCTAAAAAGAGATTTAAAAGCCTCACTTTCATGAATGTGTTTAATTTTTTTTACCTTAAAAATATATCTAGTCATGCCTCAGTGCGGGAGGTCTTTATGTATTCAAATTTTAAAACAAACTCCCCATTTCATAACATACATTGAATTAAAACATTTGGGTCCATTTTATTAAGTGTTTCTCTTTCCTACCAAAAAAAAGAGCAAAATATAAACAAACAAAAAAGACATATACCCCGTGTTGGGCTGAGAAAAGAAAGTCAATCATGAATTTCTCCCCCTAAGATATGATACTTCTCTCTGTATCCTAGCAAACACTGTTTTTCTTTTTTTTAATTTATACAACTGATTCTGCCTGTTCCCAACTACTCTGAGTACTCCGCCTTACAGTGCAACCCAAGACAAGTCAACTACACTAAGTATTTGGGAGCGATACCCTTCTGTACAGCTTGTTTGTAAGCAATGCAAGTGCATAACCACTACTCTAATATAGTGCTCAAAGGATTAATGGAAACTTTCATAACATCTTCCCCTCTTGTAACAATACAACTGAAGGTAATTGCTGGATGCATCATAATCTTTCAGTCTTGTAAAACTTGGCATCAAGTCTCTACGGAAAGATGCACGGCAAAACATGCCCCTGCTGTTGCTGCTTCTAGAAACAACTGGCAAAAAATATTTAAAGCTAAAATTTATTGCTCCAGATTTAACTCGCAGAACCATACTGTTGTGTACAAACTGTTAATCTCCATAGATGCTCAGACATGATTGTCTCCTTGTGTCTAAACACACAAAATACAAGCTGCTATCTGTACAGTTTACAGTACTGAAACACATATATTTGAAAATGAAGTATAGATATGTACTTTGTAAAGATACATGATTTTACAGCAGGGGTTTACCCAAACTTATTTTTTACAGCCACTTTCAAAATAGACAACAACTTCACTAGTATAGCTAAATTACATCAAAGAAAGAATCAGTGTATTGAAAGTAAATAGACTGGCCAATTCCCCAAGCTCCCGGATTATTTTTATATGTCTTTTTTCTTTTCTTTTCCTTTTTTTTTTTTTTTTTTGGAAGAAACCCCTATACATAAAATGAAAATAATATCTGGATATTTTCTTCAGTGGTGGACTAAGCAGTTTCTTAAAACAAGACATTAGTTTGCCCTTCACTTCCAAATGCCTTGAAAATAAGATACACTACTGCTTTAAAAGAACCATCGGAATGCTTCAGCGCTGGGAACAGGTGTTCTCTATAAAAAAAGAGCAAGAAAACAAGTTAAGCTTTCTTTCTATGCCAATATAAAATTAGATTTTTCTCCTTTACACTTCAGCAATATTTTTAGTCAGCAATACACAACATAATGACTTGTATATTTCAACATTTAATAAAAAAAAGAAATGTTCATTCTTAGAACATTACAAAATTTAGGATGTTGACTTTAATGCTAATTTACTGAATATAATGATTAAAACACATTAGTCTAAAAAATACAGGGAACACAGCCTAGAACATGGATAACCATCAGAATAGAGGGGGAGGCTCAAACTATTAGCCAATAGTAGGAAGTCCAGCCAGAAAATCTGTATCTGCTGCATACATATGCATCCTATATAAGGTTGATATTTAGAGAATTCAGTGAGGTAATTTCTTTATTCTGGGAATTTCGTTTATGACAGGACAACAAATATTACACTGATATTAATTCTATCATTTAACAACTCCTAATGCTAAACATTCCTACAAATAATCTAATGAGAACTATACTGACAATATATGCTACTATTTGAAAGTCTGCATTTTCAACAAATTAATGTCAGAAGTATGAAACAAACTTATACTAGCCAATGATACTCAGTGGAGCATAACTATCTTTTTGCACCATAAAAAGACTATAGTTTTCTAAAGAGTAGTAAGTTAGCACCAAAAGTATGAGCAATCATTTTAACAAAATGCTTAGAGTTACGGTGGGTTTTTTTTTTTTTTTTGGTTGTTGTTGTTTTTTGGTCAGAAAAACGGTAAAGTATTGAATATTATACTATACTTGTATTCTTTAAAAAACAGAATCACATGAGAACATATACATAAGAAACAATAAGCTAAATTTTCCCATAGGGGCAAATGAAAGAGGGTTGATTTTATTCCTTAGACCAGTCCAACAATCCTGTGTAGAATACAAGATGTCTGCCAAGAATAAGTAAGTATGTAAGTTGGTATGTTGAATGTTACTAAATTACTGGGTAGGTAGAGAACACGAACACACACACGCACCTCTTATAAACACATCTTAAGACAGTGTTATAGCACTTGAATTTCATATTTCAGAAAATACATGAAAAATTCTACTCTAAGTGCTCTTTAATAATTGAGGCTAGCTTTTATTTACTTTCTCACATTTGACTTATTTGGTTGACACCGTCCTACTGTAACAATGTCATCTAAAAATAAAAGTGTATTAGTTGGTTAAAAATGTCCATGAAGTTTAAATGAAAAAAAATAACCATTTTGGAAAGCAAAGCTACTTTTCATTATTTGCACTAAAAAGAATTTTTAAAAACTTGTCCTCGCAGTCAATAAATTTCAAAAGAATGTGTAAGAACAAACTAATGATTTTTTTAAAAGTAAACTCTATTCCCAGTGTAAGTCTCGAACTCATGACCCCGAGATCAAGAGTTTCATGCTCTCCCAACTGAGGCAGCCAGGCACCCGAAACTAATGATTCTAATGCAAGTTTGTATAATGTATATACAAAAATATTTAACTTGTGAAGTATTCTCTAAAAATGCAAACAAGAAAGTCCATTATTCCTGCATAAATAGTACTTATTAATATTTTACTCCTTACTCCTCATGGTATAATGTTTTCTTCTCTCCAGCCCACTATGAATACCTGAATCCCCATCATTTGATTTGGTTGATGAGAAAAACCCCTTTACCACTTTCCAAAATTAACTTTTGAATGATAAATGTAATTGTATATGCTCATTACATTTATTTAGTCATTATTAAAGGAAGTATATGAAGTAATAAGAAACAACATATTCATTCTAATATTCATGCTTTACACACACACACACACACACACACACACAAGCAGTAAATGAAAACTTAGACGTTTATACCAGATGCTAAGCTTGCTGCCTGATGCCAACTAAGAATAAATTTTATATAAGTATGCATACTTATATAAATGTAGTCATTTTTAACAAGATAAGTTAGATCCAAACATATCCATGCAATTACAGATTCACATATGAAAAATAAACATGTGCATATATATTCATATATATTCACATTTACATGTATAGAATATGACATAGAGATGCCAATTTACTTTCAGATGCCAACTGGAAACAAGACTGTAAGTATATACTTAGATAATCTTGTATCTTGATAAACATATATGTTTATGAAGATAAACAGAAAAATGTATGGAGTACATTTTTTAAATGAGGTGAACTCCTTATGTCTTGGATACATTTTGAAATCTCTTTTCCAACTCTTTGCTCTTCCTGTGCCCCTTTCCATTACTCAATTTTATTTGCAATATTTAGAAAAAGCACTTCATAAAATGCCACCTGAGATCAAAGGTCATTGTTGTGAGGAGAAAGAAAATCACTTCTCAATGCTTGTTAGCACCAAAAATTAATTAGATAATGCAAATATGAGAAAAGCAGAGAACTGGTTTTCTTTACTAATACAACCTGTCACAAAATATAGCACTGTGATGTGTGCATATTATTATGCATACATTGAGGCCAGTGTGTAGCTCCATGTATAAAGATACAGTCTACCGCTGCAGGGGAAGGGTGAAGATAAGCAGGGAAGCATCTTTTAAAAAATATTTGTCCCTTATATCAAGATTTTTGAGGTCATGAAGCCTAGAAATGATTTGTTGGGAAATCACCTAAAATGTGTGAGAAAACAGGAAAACCACTAGTGCATTAATTAGAACAAATTATCAAGGCATTCACCAGAAGTTTGAAGTCCGGTTTCTCTAAATTTTATTCCAGGGTTAAAAAAGTAACAAAACTCCTTAGTGTCCCATAGGCCACACAAAGCAGAAGATGTATGCCCAGCCTCCTGCCCAATTTTCACTGGGCTCAGTGGAAATTTACTTTACTCCTGGACTGAGTTCTTTTTGGTCAAGATGGGGAAAACAACATTGTTTGCGTTCACCCATAAAATATTGGTTAAATAATAGGTTTTTTATTAAGTCTGTACTAATTTGGGGACATATCTTCTCTATTCCTGCCAACTAATGAGGTCATCTTTGTTAGAGGACTTTTACTTCAAATGGTGTGGGCGCTCAGCACACCAACGTGGAGGATTAAGCACCCTGACCAGCTACCTTAGGGTTATATAAATTCAACAGTCCCAGCTGGGGAATCACACTCTTGATGAGATTACAGTGACTTTCTGGATCTCCGTGATGCTTGCAGGAAATCGTTATCCTGAGTGACAGGAAAGCCAGATTTCCCAGGAAGAGAAGGGGGCGGGGAGGTAAAGAATAGAATGGAGTTGATCAGCATTGTTGAAGGCAACCTTCACTGCTCATGCAGGTGCAAACACTGACATACAGCAGCCTGCTCCCAGGAGGCCTGTGGAAAAACCCGCAGCCCTCAGTTCTCCTTCCTGTATTGCTGTAAAGCATGGTTTTCCAGAGCATTCATCCCTACAATAGCCAGAGCCATATACCGAAGACCTTAAACTAACGAGCTTAAAGGCATGACTTCTGTTTCCCTCCTAAATAACTTTAAAAAGTAATGGTATTTCCCTGTAGAAGATATATAAGAATTTTGTATAAGGTATATAAGAATGATATAATCCAAGCCCAAGTACAGTTTACACATGCTTTTTAAAAAATGAAGACAAAAGTTATCAATATGTCTCCAGCAGAGGTATATTTAATTTTTGTTAAATCAACAATGAAGAAATAATTAAACAACCTAAAATAAATAAAAATCCCCAAAGCTGCCGCCTAAAGAATTTGGGTATTTTTCTTTTTTGGTGCCTGCTGAGCAGGTGGTATCTTCAGGTTGAGGATGCATCTACACACTCTTGTGTAAAATATGGCAAGTCGGATAAAAATTCACCTCCTGAAAGCTGCAAAAACGGTATCTACATTTCCCTCTATATAAAGATGGGTGGGATTGGCTATTCATATTTAGATACAATATGTAAAGCGTGGCACTAAACAAAACTCATTTTAATAAAGCCAGACATGAACTTTCAAAGGGCAAATTAAAGACAACTAGATGCTGAAATCTTCTTCAGAATGTATAAGGCTACGCAAATTGAGATAATAATGATGACATCTAAAGTTAAATATATCTTTCCAATATTTCTTCATATATTTTCTAATCCAAAAGTCGTGGTGATTCCCCTAGGCCTTCAGAATTCTACTGTGAAACAGGATGCTTCTAATACAATGATTTCCAAGCTGCAGTCAGTACTTTGGGCTACCATTATTCTTAAGCTAATCAAAAATAATTTCCGGTTTTCCCCTTTATTATTAAAGAAACGGAAGTCATCCAATCATTTTCTGATTCTCATGTAATGATGTGAAGTATGGTTTTTCCAATCAAAAGCAAAGCAATATCAAACTGTAGTTAGCGGATACAGCTTCATTCAAACTCTTCTGAAATAGTGTTTTCCTGTGAGGAGTCCCCTATAAGTTTCTTAGGCTCCAATCATCTAAGACCTTGAAATTGGAGCACCTCACAGCATTTGATTGACCTCTTCACGCTAGAACTTGAAAACCTCAATGAACCACTGAAATTTCACAATAGAAAGTATGTGAGTATTACAAAAGATAATAGTAGGTACCATTGTTTGCCTTTAGATATTTGATTATATTTTGTTTTGGCTTCACATGAAACTTTAAAACTTTGGAGCATTTTGCATGAACAACAACAACAAAAGATTCCTGATGGTGAAAAAAACTACTTGTTTTTTTTCCTGATTTGATTCACAAAGCATGCTAAAACATCAAGTTATATAGGTTCTCAATTGTTTTTACTGACAAAACTTCAAAACCTACTTGGAGAAATGGAAAATTGTATTATATATACAATATTGTGACTGTGAATACACACATATGCACATTAACACAAATCTTTGGATAGTTAATAATTATGATCTAAAATGATACCTAGGAAATGTTAGAGACACCCCAAAATGCTTTTAGCAGAAATATTTTCTATATCCTATTTATAATTAATATATTTTAGAAACCATAGACCAGTACTCCACTGATTTTACTAGAATTATTAGCAAGCACAAGTATAGAATAGGTCAGTAAATCCGAGAGAACAATTAATTTATGATATAGGATGATCTCAGAGTCCAATAATTTGTTATTATAATAAAAAAACAACTTTATATTTTAATACCTCAATTAAAAATATATAAATTAATATAAACACTTTCTACTTTTTAGATTACACCTTGCTTTCTTTTTCTATCCCATTGTAATATATATGTCATATACATTATGTAATATATATATATGTGTGACAGATATCACATGTCATATATATATTGCACATATATCACATATGTGATATGTATCAGATTAATTCTTCTCATAATTCAGATTCATCAATCATATCATTGTATAAGTATTTGTATACTCACATTTTATTTTGGCCATTATCCAGATGTAAACTAAAAATATCTATCAAAATTACCCACTAACTGGAATATTAGACCCCTCTCTAAAAGAGAGGAAGCACCAAATAGGTAACTGCATAACTTTTACGACCCAGTTTTTTGGAGGCCTTAAATAAGATTATAAGGAAAACTCTAGTTTTTGGGTTTTCAAATTGACATGTATGGCCAGGATTTCTCTGATTAATGGTGGAGAACTGTCAATGGCTTTCTCATTAGTAACCATTCTCTGTGGGCTGTTCCCCTGCTACTCTTCCCACTTTGCCAATAGAGAGCTCCTCCTCCTCCTCCCCCTCCTAGATGAATACCACCCCCCTCACCATCACTACTGTGATGGCATGATTTTAGGCAACGATAGCATGACTTGAGACGATAAACCTAGCTAACATTTGCCGACGGAAGATGCGTTTATATATTACGTTATACAGATGCTAAGTCAGGTCAATATGCTGGTAGAGCCAGTTAGGAAAACAACTGTCTAAAGGAGAATGTGTGTGTCTAAAGGGTAGGAATGGGTTGGTAGGAAGGAAAGTAATAGCTTACCACCGTGATTTACATGAGTCCGAAAGTGGCCAAAAAAGTTGCCCACTTTTGGCCCTAGTATCTAATGAACTACTTTATTTAGGCAACTCTTGTGATTAATGTTATGTAGGATTATATTTCAACTAATTTTGGTAAGAACACTTCAAATCACATCATTCTAACAAATAAGTAAATTTATTGTATGATAAATGAGTTGTTTAGTGATTAAAATGTTCTTGGACATATACAAATAAACTGTAATGGGATGATACCAGGGTAAGCAGAAAGAGGAAAAGTGTTCAATGATCCACCAATTAAAAAGGTGTTTTTGAAAAATTATTTTATGCAATATTTTTAACCCTATGTTAAAGGTTCTTAGAGGGAGTGTGAAAGGAAATTAAATTGAGATTAAAAAGCAAAAATTAGATTAATAACATCAATACTGTCAAGAATGCTTAGAACAGAGTCAATTCTATTTATATGTTCCATATGTTTATATTTAATTTATGACTATATACACAAATACATACGGTTTTATGATAAATGAATCTTTATCAATCTACCTACCTACCTACCTATCACTTATCTATCTATCTGGCAGAGACAGAAGTTAGATAATTCTATCTCCCCTCAAAGTCACTCCACTAATCCTGTTTAATGCAACAATGCCTTTAGGTGAGATCATTGCTAATCAGCTATTGAAAAACCACCAGCATTCTTTTTGTGATAAAGATGTTGGACAATTTTGAAAATTTTGGTTAATTTTAAAGCAGACAGTGAACTGTCTTGTTCTTTTACTGAAGAGAAGGAGAAATATTCTTGTAAAATGTGAGGAAATGGGAGGCCATAAAAAATATTAAGAGGTGACATTTTAAAATTATCAAAGCTATGATTTAGACAGTCTCTAACATGTATTCAAATTAAATACAATAGTTACACCAAACCTCCATAAGAAATTCAAATCACAGTGCTTCTCTTTGAATTACTATAGATCTGAGAATTTGAGAAATATTCATTTTTTATATTATATAAAAAGTGAAAATAACTTAAATAAAAATTTTTCTCTTAGGTTAAGTTCCTTAGCATCTTGGATGTAGTCACTGGACTTCATTTGGTTTAGAATCCTCTGTGACAAAATTCCAGCCACTTCGATAGACCCAGCCCAGAAACCAAAGCATGTTTTACGTCCATGAATTTCTTAGAGGAATTTAGAGTAAATTCCAAACATTTCAGTCATTAAGATGTTATCATCAAAATAATGTACTTGGTTAAAAACTATACTTCTGAAAATAACAGGTAGCTTTTGCAGTATTTCTTAAAAAAATTTTTTTTTAAATAATTGTAATTCAATTGTAACTGCCATCACACCAAATGCTCAAATTCACAATCACTCTGAGTTTTTGGTCTCTCTCATTTTTTTTTCTTTTTAAATAATAAAATTAAAAGGTATATAATCAACAATTATTATAATTTAACTTTATCAAGTTATTACATGTCACCTAGCTCTTTAGAAATATATTTTGGCTTATTTCCCTCATTAAGAGGATATATACTCTTAAGCATTCTATGCTACCATGATATCAGCATATCTTGTGCTAGAGCAAGTTCTCAAATATTTAGACTCAAATTTCTCCTCAGAGAATTTCCATATACTACTTCTTTTTCTATGAGTATTCTGTACCCCATCTTTGTGCAAACATATCCACCTTCCGAAAGTTAACTAACTAGCAGAGTCAATTAATAAGCCTAACCTTTTTTCAAGCATAGAATTTATAAGATGTAGTGATTAATCATCTTCCATTTTCCTGGAGTCTTTTCTGTAAGTGCATTCTGTATTTTCTAGGATTCTCTATATAACCACTTAAAAATTAGAGATATTTTGGAACAATTAGTTGTTTATAGGATGGCCTCTATCTCCCTAAACACCATCGCTAATTTGGAGCGTTGGCTTTTCTACATTTCTAACTGAAGACTAACTGAAGACCTGAGTGAATTACTCTTAAAGAGAAATGAGAAGGGGGTGGGGGTGGGAACTAGTTTCCATGAAACTACTTTTTCCACTATGGTAAATGAAAAGAAACAATGTTGAAGAGTTCTAGTAGGTCTAAGCCCAGACTCATGGCATCTTGCCAAAAATTTTGAGCCTTTGTTTCTACCAATTTTTTATTTAAACCAGACTCAAGAAGATGACCTTGCACATGACAATCCTTTCTACCAATATGCTCCTTTCTCGTTTCTCTTGGATCTGTAACACTACACTCTGCCTGACCTTCCTCCCTCCCTCCCTTCCTTCTTTCTTATTCAGGTCAAATAAGGATTTCCACTACTCTGTAAAAATATACTTGAAATAACAAGTCATACTGTAGATTCTCAGTATGTTCAAATGTTCAAGGCAAGTATTCTTTTTTTTCTTATTCCATGAAAAATTCTACTAACAGAAAAAACTTAATAGTACACCACATAATCACATGGGGTAACCAGGCAGAGATCATCAATAGCAACCTGTATTTCTTATCTAGGTCTGGGAAGAACTAAGCCAAGGATGCGTCAAGGAATCCCAAGGCTTTTAAATAGGTATGAGACTGCTCCCAGAGCAATTATATCATTTTAATTCAATTATGTCATTTGACATGTGTCCACTTCTTGGCCTGAAAGTTAAAAATGTAAGTAGGGAACTAAGTATCTTGGATGAAGGACTAAGATATAGAGTTAGGGATTTAGATGGGTATTGCAAAAGGCAGAAATAAAGAAAAGTTTAAGTTTCTTAAACAAGTGTCTGTGTGTGTGTGTAAACATATATGTATGTATATATCCACAGAGCTTACCACAAATCTTAGAAAATAACAGTTCCTACCTAAAGATTAGTCAAACTGAATTGAATTTATCCAGGGCTATGTGCTTAGTAACATACCATGTATTCATGAACATACAGCATAGGTACAGACCTGCCTAGGAGAAGTAAAGACACACTATTTATAGAAATACATTTAAATTTTACTCTTTGTCTTGTTAACATTGTTCCATTTACAAATATAATTTCTTTCCTCACTACAGACTCGTTCAATAGTGTTGTTGCTGTCACTAAACTAGTGTTTTTCAAACTTTTTTGACTGCAACCAACACTTAGAAATACATTTTACATAGCGGCCTAGAACATGCATACACATACATTTATGTATACATACAAACTGAAACAGAAGTTTAACAATATGTACTCTTACTATATGTGCTGCACTCATATATTTTATGTTCCACTCTGTTCTGTTCTACTTTCTGAAAATCCTTGTGGTAAGCCAACACATGGACCACTAATGTTCTGTCACCTGCAGTTTGAAAAACACAGCTCCACGCCACACAAATAACATATTCATGTGAAGAGAATCACATGAGGAAAATCCAAAAACCACTCCACTTCATAATGAATTTAACTCTATATAGCAGCCCTACTTAAAAGATCCAATTTGTATTTCCTTTGGGACAGAAAAGGCCAGTGTTCTCTATTTTGTTTTTCATGGATGAAAATTAGAGCACGCAATGTATTTAATGTTTACTAGAAGATTCCACATCTTCTCACTTCTCATCCCTCTATGTACAACTGAGAATTTTAGCTCTTTCCTTATTCTTGACTCTGTTAAAACCATCACTGGTCTCATTTAACCGACACACAAGAACACTTCCCATAGATGTCTTTCCCCACCAGTTACATTCCTGCCACTGATTCACCAGCAACCGTAATCATCATTTCCACACAATTAAATTTATATGGTCTTTCTTTTAAAATGTATTTCATCTCTTTTCACTCTGTAAGGTTTTGGAGAAAATATATCTTCTCTGGAATTTGCCAGATTTGCTGAAATACACAGAAATGCCCATGAGTCTTCATGATCTATAAACATATGCCCCTTTTCCCTCTGGTCCTCCTAGATCTCTATCCTTTTGAGTCTATCAATCATCCAAGTTTTGGGTTTTTGGGTTTTTTTTTTTTTTAAGTCTTTGGGCAAGAAACAGCACTTTCAGCAGAGTTTTCCCCAGTTTGATACTTGTTCACATTCTCAAGAATGTCCTCTAAAGTATGAATTTAGATGCAGAGGAGATCCAAATGGGATCCCATTTTCCACCCATCTTGGAAGCATTCTCTTTTAGTTACACTTTGGAATTATTCTACCAAATGTTTCAAAGACATAAGTAAAAATAATAACATCAGCTATAACACAATCTGTTTTCCCTGTCTCTGATTCAGCTGCCACTCCACTGAACTTGAGCTTCAGCTCTGACTCCCAAACCAAATATATTGAGTGAAGTCATAAAAATATTATCTTCCCTCTTTTTATAGTTTCCACTCTCTGCAAAACTTCTATATCTGCTGAAGGAAAGCAGACATCCATATCCTGTCTTGACAAAGTTCCTTCTAGATACTGCATTGCATCCTGACCTGAATATTCCTTTCTCCTTGGTTTTTAATGCTTTCTGGATTAGTATTCTAAATCTTTTAGGGCTTATCACTGTTGTTGTTTTTTTCCCCCCAAAAAACCATTAGCCTTTTCTATTGTTGCTCACTAACTTTCTTCATTTCATAAATACCTCTCCTTATTAAAAAAAGAAAGCTCTGCATGTTACTTTACTTTTTATCTCAAAATGTGTATCTACCTGTTTTACTCCCCACACACCTATCTTCCAAAACAAAAGTAACTCTAAAATTTTCCAATATTTATTAAATATGTTCTCCAACTAGAATTCATATACATTTAACCATTTCTTTCTTACAATGATTTTCTTAAACTAATTCACACATTTAGAACAACTCCCCGTGTCTGTCCAAATAAGAAAATAGTAGCCAAAGGAAGGTGTTGTGTTAAAGTCAAGCTCTCTCTCTCTCTCTCAAAAGTTATAGAAAATAATGGCAGTGGTGTGTCTTTGGTGAGGAAGGAGGAAGAGCATTAATTTATTTAACCTGGCTCACCACACTGACTGACTTGATTAGGTAATTTGTACACTTTTCCTGGGCATTTGGCAGTGCAAGTACAAGAACAAGGAAAACTCGTTTATCAGGTTTATCTCTTTCCAAGTGAAATCAAGCCAGATATTTGGTGAACTGGATGATTAAAGCAAAAATTCAGAAAACACAAACCACAACATAGTCTATCTGTGCTTTAATTTCTGAAAACTATAAGTAACCTGTTGGTGGACGGAATTATCTGTAAACATAATTGTCTTATTCTCTACTTTTCGTTGAGGACTTTAACATAGGAATGAGAAATTGCATAGCCTCTTTCATTATACAAAGTACACTAACCTACGTACAATATCAAAAAGTTGTAATCTAACGGATACTATTATCCCCATTCTATAGATGAGGAAACAAAGTTCAGAGAAGTTATGCTGATGTACCTAATTTCAACTGTAAGTTACCTGATACTATTAGCTCTTCCCATAACCCATCATCAGAATGTGGCCATATGGCCCACATATAATTTTTAATTATAAAAGAAATGAAAAGCCAAGAAACTAGGAGTACTTTCCTAATATAATTTATATTTGGTTTTATATCAGCCAAAGAAATACATCTTTAGTGTTACTTTTTTTTTTTAAAGAATTTTTGCTTTGCCACTTGCTATTAAGAAATGTAATGTGAAATAAATGCATTAAATATTAAGAAAAAGAAAAACAGAACAAATTTAACAGGCTCGCTCTCATACCTGGCTTTGGATTCTTATGCTGTTAAAATAAATTAAGAGAAAGCCCCGAAGTTTCACAGAGGAAAAAAATATTTCTCATAATGTTTTAGAGTAGAAGTTAACAAGCCTGCTGGGATCCTTTTAGCCCCTGCAGAGCTAAGTCTTCAACATTATTAAATGGCTGTCGCATCTGAAGTATGGTGCAACATAACTCAATAAACAACAGAAAACATATGATGCTGAATGGAGGGAGGCTTTTCGATTACCGTGCAGAATAATTGAATATCAGGACAGGTGTTTGTATGTGATGGTACAAGATATGACTGAAGGATAAACCATCCCTGTGCCCCTCCCCCAAATATTTTGAAACTCTTAAGGATAATAGCATAATGCCAGATGAAGAACTATGTTAAGAATGAGCAGAAACACTGCAACACAAGGAACAAAATTAATGCATATGTAGAATCTTCAAAATTTACACTGATGACAATAAAAAAATCCTTGAAAACAAATTTTTGTAAAAAATGGTATTTTCTAGAGTGTTCTACGGCCCCTACCAAGATCATCTACATTCTAATCAGTGACTGAAAATCATACATAAAAATGAAAAATTTTACCATTATTTTGGGTTCATTTTTGCTTTTTAAAGATTAACTTAAAAATAAAGGAAAACTAAAAGAAAAGTAGTCCTTTATCCAACTTAGATATTTACGTGGGGCTTCCTTTCAACAAATGTTGAATTTAACCTATTAATTTGTTTAGATATTTTTATGCAATGAACACATTAGATTAACATTCTGTATAATGTGAGGAAAAATACATGTAAAAAAATGGAAGCATATCCACTCTTGTGAAATTTATTGGATAGTGGGACATTTTGTTACGCTTTTTCAAAGCAAAATTAAAAGGTGAGTTGTTTCCTGGTAAAAATGAACTATGTATTCAGATAATCTAACCGAGTTCAAACAGTTCTAAGCACCAACTACTTCAAAAGAGTTTTTAAAAACACACTTCTACAGATGCAAATAATTTCATGTTTTACTCGTGTATCCAGAAAGAGTATTCCACAGGGTTGCCAGGATCACCCTCCCCATAGATCCTCAGTCCCCAACCTGGCAAACTAGAGCCAATGTGGATGAAACACCCACCCTTCTTCCACTCCTTTCCAGTTTTAGTCTTACAGACTAGTTGATTAATTTGTTCTGTATTTGCCAATCTGTAAGTCTGACTATAGAAAACCCCTAACTGTTCACCCAGGGAATCAAGGGACTAACCAAAATAGGCAGCAATACTTCAGTCATCAATTCAGCAAAAAGTCTAAAAAGTCAAGTAACTTTTATTTTCCTAATCACTAGACACACCTTTCATTCTTATTTAAAATGTACGATATTTTTATCTGATTAGTCTAAAAGTTGTTATTATTGATTTGTTCTGATTGGCTTTCTGATTGTTTATTTGTTTGTACTTTGTTTGAATGACAGTTGAATTTCAAACAAACTTTCTTAGAGGATAACTTACATATGGATTTTAATTACTTTTATTTTACTATTCCTAATTGCCATGCAAAAGATTGCTTAGAATTTACATGATATTTGCATGGGTGGGGGTATTATTTTCATTTTGGAATTATTAAAAACATATGGTCCTTTTAAAAACAACCTTGACTACCTTGTATTAAATGTAGTGATAGAAGGAAAATCTCTCTGGATTTGTATTACAGCTTGATGTCTTGACTACAAATCTACTTGATTTTAGTCAAAGCTAAACTTTTCTGAACTTTTTTCTTATCATTTATGAAACTCAGGATCTTTTTTCCTACGTTATTTCTATATTACACTCTAGTGTTAATATACTATGATTTTGTTTGAATTAATTGACAACTTTCCTCTTTCCCTTTGATAGTTACATATTTGCATTTTGAGAATAAAACAAAAATTTACATTTTTATACTGGCATGTTTTTGATTTTTGAAACTAAAAATTGAGAACTCATTTTTAAATCGTGATATAAAATGACAAACTGGTGGATGTTTCAATTTAAGATATGAAACATCTGTGTTTACCTATACATTTTTTTTTTTAAAGTCACCAAACTTCAAAAACTTATAACACGTTCAATTATTGACCGGTTTCGTTAACTATATAGATGCTAAGTTTGAAGGACACATTTATTTTACATATGGTCTACAAATAAATTTCTTTGGAAGCAGGTACCATCTTCCTTGTAGACAATGCTGTGTCCAGAATTTGACGACTGCCCTTTGTGCGGTGGGGGCCCTTAGAACTTAATAGCATATATAAAGAAATGTGTCCCTCCTCCCCTAAAACACTCTTCAAAAAATCGAGTTATCAAGTTTGGGGCAATATTTGGGTGTTTCCCACCAAACCCCTTAGTAGCTCAATCTAACTAGTTGGCCTGTATGTTCAGTTGATAAATGTTTTCAATGAGAGAAAAGTTTTAAAAGAAAAGAAAGAGACTGAGATTGTCCTTTTCCTTGAGGTTTCAGCTTCTCTTCATTATAGTCTCTTCACTATAAGGTATCCTTTTAAAGTCCTTCCCTCCAGCTTGTGGTGGCAGCGGGTAACTTAGAGCTGAGAGCCAAGGGTGGGGGCAGGGAAATCTCCTGAGGTGCTGCTTACTAATGTAATTCCATAAATCAGCTAATGGGAGAGAAACCAGATCTGTGTGGTCTCTAATGCTGTCCCACAGAGATCAATCATGTCACCTGAACAATGTTCAGGGACTAAGAGGCTGGGGTTGCCCGTGGGACAATTCTATCCCTTGAGCCATATCGGGTTGGGATATTTTAAAAAGTTAGATCTTCATATCAGAAATGTAACTGCTGCGAATATGAAAACTGAAGGATTGATTACCTATGCATGAGACAAAGTGCTATTATGTAACTTATTATCATAATGCATAAGCACATGTTTATTAAAATCTCTCAATTTAATATTGATCATTTAAGATGCTAGTTTTTAAAATAAGTTTTGTTGCAGAAAGGGCATACAGTATTTGTAATAACTGCTTTGAATAATTAGTGACTTTTTTAATGTAGTAATTGATTAAATGAACAGTGTTCTATGCAAATATACAGTGCACAGTATCATAGAAAAACTAAATTTGTTTTATGTGCATTGTTATCTTATGGAATATTACCAAGGAGGTGATTTTATAAATATATTTCCAAGGCATTAAGATGCTCTTAACATGAGACTAAGCAGCAAAATGTGAAAATAAGTAACGCTGTTTTAAAAGGAATGCCAGAGGGGAGGCTTCAGAAAAAATGTGGGCAAGAATCCCAACACATCCATGTGAGTCTGTCTTAATTTCAGTTTACTCACCCTGAAAATCTGATTAAACCTCCAGCCTTTGGGATGAGAATAAGTCAAAGGAAAGAAGGACACATGAGGCTTGAAATGATAAATAAGAATATAACTAATGATTATGATGCAAATATTAATCGGTGTCCACAATTTAAAGCCAACAAATACTAGTTACTGACCGTAAACCTGAAGTCCACAGGTATTATCCAAAATGAATCCCCAAATCATCATCCTCAGCTAGGGAGTCTATCCAATCTCTAAAACATCTCCACAGATGATGATAACTTACAGGAACCAAATTAGAGAGGGAAGCAGGTCAGCAGGGGACTTTTCACCAACCAGCAAACACTGCTCCAGCTTTGGTTCAGTCATGTAAACCCTGTCACTCTGACATGCATCCAGCTGCTTCCCTACAACCACAACGGTGTGGTTGCACATGTGGTGAAGGCTGCCATTGCCTTTTTAAAATAACCTAGAGAGAATCTTAGCCAATTAAAAAAATGAAGCAAAACAACCCCCCCAACCCCCTCGCCCCCAAAAAACTTTTTCTTTCTGCCAAATAGCACTCTACTAACAATCTTAGCCTTGAGCCATGACCCATTCTCTGGTAGGAAGGGGTATGTTTTTAGGAAAACATCTTCAGAGAGCTCTACAAAGACAGAAATGTGTTTCCCTTCTCACCCACACCCCATTTTCTGAAGATCAACAGAACTTTTGTGCACTTGGATTAAAAAAAAAAAAAGAGGAAAAGGTAATACTATGGGATCATACGTGATCAAAATGTCTAAGGAATTTAAGCATCACAACAAGTTTGTGGGAAAACTATCCAAAGGAGGAAAAAAAAAGGAAATTTATGAAGTTTGTCTAGACTGATAAATCAGCATAGAAACTTGTGCAGAAAACCTATTGGTAGCCACACTAAGCTCCTTCAGAGCGGTTATTTACTAAATAAATCAGAATTATTCAGTGGTCTTACCCACTGCATAACCTAAATCAGGATGCAGGGAGTGCCATGGATCTAGCTGCAGATGTGGCCTACTAGCAACATGAAATCTGTAATTCTAGATACTATACAGTTCAAGTGGAAAAATAAAAGCCATCTAGTCCTTATCAACTGGGCATTAACAGGAAATTTTAGTATGAACTGAATTTTAATTTCCCATGGGCCTTAGAGACCTAGAGGTAAGTTACAACAAACCAATCCAGAAAACAGAATTCAAAAACTAAAAACGAATTTTTGCCACCTAGCAAAAAACAGGGACCTGCATTTTTATAATTGCTATTATCTTTGTTCAAGCAGAGTTGTCAAAAGACGTGTAATAAACCACCCTGGAGTAAAGTCAAACTTTCGACAGAGATGGGTTTTCTTAAAAAGAGGAATACATGTATTATTTTGATGGAACTGATCACAATCAATAATGATATCAATATAATACTGGGGTTTTTTTGAATCCCAAAACGCTGTTTGCTTTGTATATTAATAAAACTTAAAAAAAATCTATTATCTTATTTGTGTTCAAACCTCCAACAAAATTCTTTAACTTCCCTTTTTTTTTTAAAAAAAATCCTTTCAAAGACCAGTCCTTCATGGAGAAAACTCCTTTAAGCAGTGCTCACAATTTTTAAAAAGAATGTGCAAGTGCCCCCCTGATGATAACTTGTGAGGGCCAGTCTCATTCTATAATCCAGCCCATAGAATATTCCCAAATGCTAAATCCACCACTTATATTCTCAAGTATATATGAACATCCTGCCACCTACTCTGTAAATGATGTCAAGGGACTAAATATGATTACTTGTCCATACATCTTTGCTAAACACGCCACTAAAATAATTTACCTATGATTGTACATTTTTCCCTTTTTGTTTTGATCACGTTACCACATGAAATTTCCATCAAACACATCACTGTTTGTATTTAACATAATTAGAAGCCTAATTTGACAATTACTTTAGTGACAAATCAGTGCATTGTCTGATTTAAGGACATATAGGAAAAGGAAATGATTATTGGCCATCTAGGGTATCAATCAAAACTGTGCTTGGTTTATAGAACAATTTTGTGACCACAAAATGATTACTTTGTCAAATGCAGAGCCCAAAGGAAATATTCTTTGGTAACCAAATTTTAGTAATCATTTGTGAGACTATGTAAAACAATTCTTAAATAAAATTGCCATCACCTGTCCGAAATGAACTAATTTTGTCCCTTGATTCTAAGTCACATCCCCTTAAAAATTGCAGGTGGTGTTCAGCTTTCTATATTATTTCTGTTTTTTCAAAATTACCAGATATGCAGAAAATGGGAAACAAACATTTTTATCATGGTGAAGAGAACAATTATTCTAGAAGGGGGTAGAACACCCTTTTGAATCCATGTTATTTCAGCTTCAAAGATAACTCTGTGTGTGCGTTTTAATGGAAACATAGGCTTGTGCGCCACAAATGGTGTCCTCACTGTTATAACTGGGCCACTGATAAGTCTTTTAGCCAGTAAAACTATATAAAATGTGATGTGTCCAATCCTTTGGGCAGAGATGCTTTTAAAACTAATACTAAGAGGGAGGGGGCATATTAAACCGCGAAGGGGCATTTTTGAGCATATTGAATGTGAAACTTCTGATGTTTTAAACCAATTACATTAGTTTACCACCGCAGATAAAAAGGAGGGGCGCACCCCCCATCTGGAGGCCAGTTCCACGCGAAGTGCAGCTGGGGAGGGTGGTTGAGAGGCCGAGCCCTCGCAACCACCTGCAACTGTATCTTACAGCCTGAATGAAGCTTCAGGAAAGGGGTACTGCATCTTCAAGCCAGACAAGAAGCCCTGAAGGGGAGAAGAGAGGGGAGTGAGGAGGGAGGGGGGGAGACTGGGAAACAAGAAATCATCTCCTCTGACCTCTAGCGAAGTGCCAGGTTTTTTCTTTAGCTCTTCACATTTTCTAAATTTGCAGATCTGGTGTCCCGTTTTGCGGTTCCTGCAACTGCTGCAGACGCCACAGTTGATGAGCCTCTTGCAGGGCACGCAGACCCCACACCTTTTCCTCTTCTTCTTGGCCGGGTTGGCTCCGCTAGCTCCCCCTGAGGAGGACGAGGAGGAGGAGGAATGATTCTGCGGGCAGTCTGCCAGATTGGCAATTTGAAACGCACTGTCTGTGACGGCTGCTGAGGCTGCTGCGGGGGAGTGAAGGGCTGTCATGACGATGACCCCTGGAGGTAATGAGATGCCCCCTAAAGCCGGGATAGCGGAAAAAGTCCCCACGCGCTCGGGGAGATTCATTATCTCTGCTTCAGCAGCGCCGCATTTGAGCTTGTTCATGCATTCCCCCGCCAAAGGTCTGCAGTGTTCAGGGGATAAGGTGGAGAGGAAATTAGTATTTGCCATTTGCAACGACGGCTCTGGCGGGCAGCCAGCTTTCCCCAGCCTCTGGGAGTCGTTTCGGTGGTGCATGCTGGTCCTGCTGCCGCCGCCGCCGCCGCCGCCGCCGCCGCCGCCGCCGCCACCGCCACCGCCGGCGGGGAGGATTGCCGAGGAGGAGGCGGAGGAGGAGGCGGCGGCGGAGGAGGATTTCCTGCCGCCCCCGCCGCCCCCGCCACCGCCCCCGCCGCCCCCGCCGCCGCCGCCGCCCCCGCCGCCGCCCCCGCCCCCGCCGCTGCCCCAGAGCATGGCGGTGGCGGCGGCGGCGGTGGCCGCGTTGTCGCAGTTCCAGGGGGACATGCCGATGCGCGCGGCGGCCGCGGCGGCGGCGGCGCTGCTGGGGAAGATGGGGGTGGTGATGCGCGCGATCTTGGCCGCCTGCGGGAAGGCGCCCCCGTTGGTCTTGTAGAAGGAGGTGGCAAAGGAGCGGTAGCGCTCCATCTCCGAGTTGTAATCCACAAGGCTGTTCAGGGCCCCCTCGGGCAGGTGGCTTTCCTTGGGCAAGCCCGGGGCCTCCGGGCTCGGCCCGGGCTCCACGCAGACATTGGTGTTCATGGTGCAGGGGGGGAAGAAGGGGTGCAGGGTGGAAGTGGGGACCGCCTGGTCCGACACCTGGGTGGGAAAGGGGGGAAGGTGGGGGGGGAGGGAAGGGGGGGAGGGGGGGGGGGGGGGGGGGGGGGAAGGGGGGGATGGTGGTGTTGGGGTGGGGGCCGAGGCGGGAGGGGAAAGTGGGTCCGGATGGGGAGAGCAAGGTGAGGACTGCTTTATTCCTCTCTGGGGCGCATTTCCACAGACGGTGAATTCCCAGGCAGCGTCTTCCTTAGCATTATCCTCCAACTGTTACAACTAAAATAAAGAAAGTCATTCCAACGAGCTGCACGAGGAAAAAGATGAAAAATAAATAAACAGCCTCCCTCACTACCCCACCGCAGACACTGAGAGCTCCCACATTCTTCGTCAGGTCGTTTGCATGACAATCATCAAGACGTGACCCCCCCCACTCCCCCCCACGCCCCCCCCCCACGCTCCCAACCCACTCCCTCCCTCCCCACAGCACACCACAGCTCCTCCCCCCTATTCTCATAACCCTCCAGAGAAAATGTATTAATAGCCAGGATACCCGGGGAAAGAGGAAAGACGGGGGTGACAAATGCCGAGGGAAAAGGGCAATTGGAGTGCTAAAGACATGCAAATCAGGGGTGGGAGGGCGATACTACCTATAAGCAGAGGGCATTTAAACATTATGAAATGTGTGAACAAGTGCTGCCTGGGCATGCAAATGCTGTAAAGTAGAAAACAGCAATGGCCCTATGAGGAAAATGAACAGGAAATTAGCAAATGAAGTACTGAGAAAGTCTACAATACATCCGAGTATAAACTGTAAGCAAACACAATACAACTGAGAGCTAAGAGACTGCCCACATACAATCTGAACTAAAGAGGCAGGGAAAAAAGAACTACCAGCTGCCACAGTGTCCTTCTGTGTCTGCGGTCATTAGTTTGAATCCCAGCACAGCTGGCTCTGTTAGGGTCTTAATTCAATGGACCAAGGACAGGTCTCAATTGTACAAGCCATTTGGTGGTGGGGCTTGGTGGGGAAGAGGGTGGTGTTCTACTTGTTTAAAAGAAAGAAAGAAAGAAAGAAAAGATGGACTAGTTACAAATTTTTTAAAATAATACAAACAATGTCACCGGTTTTAAACCAAGTGCCTGCAGCCTCTGTAAGAATATCGCCAATAATTCCTAATGGAGACTCCTGTGTCTTCCCAAGACAAGAGGAAAGCATGGGACTTTTTTTTTTTTTTAAGGCTCTCTCATAGTCACTGGTTTTTACATTGAGTAAAAGATGGGGGAAGGAAGGGAGATCCCTTAAGGTGTTGTTTACCTGAAGAAATAACCATTAAAAAGATTTTCTTTCTTTTGCTCTTTTTAAAAGGAAAGTTTCATGTTAACTGGGTATTTGCATTCATCCCTTTGCTTACAGGCCATTATTATGCTTTGGGAAGAGGTATTTTAGTTGTTTATCACAGAGGAAGAGGTACATCTCAGCCTTTTAAGAACTAACGCAAAGACATAAAGTGTATATTAACCTAAAAAAACAGTTTCTTTGTTTCCAGATTTTTTGGGGGGGGGGGCAGAATATCTTTTTGTGACATCTTTTGAAGCCCACATATTGGTCTGGAATGTGGAGTTCAGGGAATTCTAAATGGGGGCCCAGTAGTCTCAGTCTCAAATATTCAGTTCGAAATGGATATCAATTATAGTAATTATGCTTATAATTAGATTAATGAACCATGTATGCCCAAACTCCAAGTGCAAAAACTTCAAGACCTGCTGATGAGGTGCCCTAAAAAGAGGGGTTTACGTAAACAAATCCCTATTAGGCAAAGTAAATCAAGATAAGGAACCTCACCCCAGGCTGGATTAGAAGCTAGCAGGCATCTTTCAATCACAGCAAGTCCCTAATCACTCAGGAACCACCTCTGTGGTTTCGCATTAGGGAAAACTGCTCCCTTCAGAGGTCTGATGGCAATACAAAGGGTGCCCCCAAAATGCTCCTGGCTAAATATTCTTGATGCTTGGAAGGGGGTAGGGGAAGACACAGCAAGAATATGCATATAGCTTCAGTTTCTGCGAATCACATTGTAACTGCAAGACCATAATAACTGCTACTCAGTAAAAACTAGTTATGCCAACCATGCATTAGCGACCACATTGAGTGGAAGGGAAAAAATTCAGTATTTTAGTCTTTTGACCTTGTTCCAAATAAAGAAATAATTTAATGTCCCTTTTCCAGAGTATTAGAGTGCTGTTTGCAAACAGAAGCTTTCCTTGCTTTTCTTATTGCCATCACCTCCCCCTTCCTCCCTCAAGGTTTAATGCCACCAGAAACTGTAGAAAATGATTGTGCCCAGTATCCAGGTCATTATTGTTTAATCAATGCATCTCTGGAGCATGAAAAAGGTACCTAAGCCACAGCTATTGTTTGGATTTTCTTTAAAAAACAAAATAAAACACACACAAATAACTGTAGTCCTATTCCAAAGCTAAATTAGACAACCATACTTCATGATCCTGTTTTGCCTTTAAACAATGTGACTGTACATGCCTAATATTGTATGTCTGGTCTACCAGAGACATAGAGATCAAAGGTCATATTTAACATTCAGGAGGAGGGGCGGGTGCAGATTAATTAATAAATTAATACAGCGACGCCTTTTATTGCTGGAGTCCAGCATTAATAATCTACTTTTACAATCCCAACGGACAGCAAACATTTAAGAGAAAAAAAGCCAGAGAAAGAGAAAGAACAATCACTTACCAGTCTCTTTTTATTTGGGGAGCCTTAGAATTTGCAGACGCTGCTAGTCTGCCTTTAATTAGTTGCACATCACCCCCTAACACAAAGAAACACAAATCCAGATGTGTCTTGGCAGCTCCCAATTACAACTTTAATACTTGTAAACAAACTGTTGGGGGGGGGGATAAATAAATATGCGGATCAAAAAAAAAAAATACCTGTAAATGGCTTTTTTTTTTCTTGTTGCAGAGAGAAGGAGGAGGAGATGGTGTTAGTGGTGGGGGTGGAAGGAGGAGGAGGTGGGGGGAGAGGAAAGAGCCGAGTGTGAGTGTATGTGTGAGAGCGCGGGGCTGTTCTCGGTGGTCTCTCCTCTCCCAGCGCGTTGCTCTCCGTCCGTCTCCAGTCGCTGTGTGCGAGGGAGGGAGGGAGCCGGGGAGTCTCTCTCTCTCTCCCCTCTCTCTCTCTCTCTCACCCTCCCCCCTTCCCTCTCTGTTTGTGTGTGTGTGCGTGTGTGTGGTTGCTGGGGGAGGGGAGCGCGAGAGAAAGGCGAGGGAGGAGGTGTAGAGGCTGGGGGCGGGGGCGGGGGCGGGGGGGGTGATTGGCGCCGAGGTGAGGAGGACGCAGGGACGTGGACACCTACTGATGATTGGCTGCAAATTACACGGGGAACAAGAGGCGCACGCGGGCCAGCGCTCCCCTTCACAAATCCTCTCCTCGGCGGAGGAGCCACGTTTCCCTGCTGGCCTGCCCTTCGCCCTCCCTCCCGGCGCCCGGCTCTCCTGCTCAGCCGCCCAGCACAGAGGGCCGTTGATTATTTTCTTTTGCTCTCAGAGATAATTGTTTGGAAGGGATGGAAAGAGGGCGTTTCCGCCACTCTCTCTCTGCGTGTGTGTGTGTGTGTGTGTGCGCGCGCGCGGGTGTGCGGGTGTGTGTGTAAATAAACTTGTCTGGGTTTTCTGGCTGGGTTGAGAAAAGGAGTACAAGAAACAGAAAAGGTCGCGTTTGTTTGAAGAATGCTCTTAGTTCGCACCCTACCGCATGGCTTTTAAATAATTTTCCTGGTGTACCCAGAAAGACTTAAAAAAAATCATATCACTTGTGTCTTTAAAGTAAGGGAAAACGGATCAGTGTTCTGGTTGTCCGGATCTTTTAAATATTATTATGCCCGAATGTAAAAAAATTGGGGATGTGATGCTTGACCGATCTCAAAATCAATCTCAATCCCTCTCTCCCTCTCTTCTCCTTCTTCCCTCCCTCCTCTCTTCTTCTCTTCATTTCTCCTCTCTCTCTCTCTCTCTTCCAATCCCCTTCTTTTCTGTTCCATCTGGTACTTTCAAGTATTAACTCAGATTTTTAACGTTCTGCCCTATTTTTAATTTCAAACTTTACTTAAAAACTACTCTTATATCTGCATTAATTGATTTCATACTAGTATGAATTCTTGACGCTTGAGAAAAATAGTTTAATAATTGACAGATAAATCTTTTACTACAGGTCACGTATAAATAAAACTCATAAATGCAGCTGTGAATTAACTTTTTCACTGCCGCCTTCAAGAAAATGAGATATTCCTGGATTCTTACTATCCTACTATTGAAATGAAGTATTCTCTAGTGGAAATAGTTATGAAATAATATATAAAATGGGTATCTTTTTTGATAATAATTTCCTAAGAGTGGCTGAGAAGCTACAGAAGTAGAAAAGAAATTAGGCTGATTAAATTGGTATTATAAAGTCTTGTATTAAAATTAAAACTATATTCTAGAATAATGCAGTAGTTCCAGAGAAGGAGGAAAAGTATAATGAGTTGTCTCTTTTATTATGACAAAATGCTGAAAAGACATTTTAAACCATTTTGTGGGGCGCCTGGGTGGCTCAGTCGTTAAGCGTCTGCCTTCGGCTCAGGTCATAATCCTAGGGTCCTGGGATCGAGTCCCGCATCCGGCTCCCCGCTCGGCGGGAAGCCTGCTTCTCCCTCTCCCACTCCCCCTGCTTGTGTTCCTGCTCTCGCTATCTCTCTGTCAAATAAATAAATAAAATCTTTAAAAAAAAAATAAACCATTTTGTATTTGAATTTTCAAAAGATTGACCTTGACCATATCAAGATTGTCTTTTTTTTCCTAATCTTTTTTGAACTGAGCATCATAGGAAATTGATCAGCAAAATGTAGGCACTTTTTAATGAGTGAAAACATACTGTAAAGCTGATAGATTCTTAAACATCTTTTCATGATATTTATAATGCCAGTCCAATGATAGAAGTTTTGAAGTTTGTAAATGAACAATTTTTAAAATCAAAACACCATGTTTTCTCATGCCAAATTTGCTTTCCTTTTCAGAATACACCAAGCTCACTTTCAAAATGAAAACCTAAGCAAATGAGAGGAAATAAGCTCTAAGTTCCAAAGAATTTTATTTTCTAACTCATAAAGGAAAAACTCCAGAATATTTAGTCTTAATTAATAAGAAATACTATTAATGACCCATTCATATCAGATCTTTACTGATCTGCAGATATTTTATTTTGTCCTTGCAATGACTGTCTGAAGAATTATTTCCATTTTTACAAATAAGTAAATTGAGGCCCATAGAAATTAGACAACCTAGATCGAGTCATAAAGTTAGTATGTAACAAGGCTAAAATTTGTACCCAGTCCTGTCTATCTCCAAAGCCTTATGCTTCTAACCTTTATCCTAGTTTCATGATTGGGAATTAATCAATAAACCCTCTCTGCATACTTGAAACTTAGCTTTAATTATGAGCATAGGCCCCTTATTAATATGACATTAATTGCACGTATAGAACGAATTATAAAATATACCTCATGGTCCTAATGGTACATCATTTTCTTTCCTTAGGGAATTGATTACATCCTTAGCCAAATGTGATAAAGAGAAATATCTCTTTTCTGGTCTACCTCTTATCCACTATTATTATTAGTAATAATAATAATAGTTTCGCCACTTGCATATCTGCCATGTTTCACACTACTCCTTGTCCTATGTTGCCTGCTCCAGATGATGTGTCAGGATTTTTGTAACAATTGCTGAGAATACTTGATTCTCTGTTAACTCTCCTTCGGAATCCACGGTTCCATAAGTACTAAAACTTAAGGTTTGTTCCCTCTGCAAAATGTCTGCTACAGCTTGCAATTACCTGGAAGTGGTTTGTGCCTTTACTCTGCTATATGTGTTTTGTGATCTGAAGTAGGAGTACAGGGGCTTCATTTATATCTTCATGGGAAAATGCAAAATTCCAACTTGAGTATCACCTGAAGAAGTATCCTCTACTCTTCAAACATTTTTTAATGTGCTATGAAATGTCTTTAAAGCACTGCTGCTTTCCATCATGCTCATAATCAGTATCATCATCATTATCCCAGAATCTCTAAAAAGGTAGCTGATCTGTTGTGACAAAATAGATTCCAAAATGTATCAGTGCAAAAACCACTGGAGTCTATTTTTTGCTCATGAAACAGACCAGGATGGGAATTTCAGATCAGAAGACCACTCTCCTCTATGAGTGATTCATGGTTCCAGTTTGCTTCCATCTTGGGACTTTGCAGTCCCCAAAGGACCGCTCATCAACTACATCAAGCAAGCAGAAGGGCATGGAGGAGGCCCAATCCTTTCTTAAAGCCCTTGGTCTTGAAGTGACCCACAGAGCTGCGATTCACAGGCAGTTGTCAAGAATTGTCACATGCCACAACCAGCTGCAAAGACTGCTGGGCAGTCACTTCCTAGATGTAACTCTATTACTGTGGAGTAGAGAAACAATTTTGGTGGATAGCCGGCAGTTTCCCCCACAGAGTGACACTGGACAGAGAATAACCTGCTGGAGAGGTTAGATAGACCACACAGCCCTGAACTGACCTTAAGATTCCTCTTCCCCTAAGAGCATTTTTGCTGATTACCACCCTTAGAGATTACCATTAAGAGCAGTCTTGCTCTTTGGGGAAAGTTCGGCAACTATGAATAAATTACATTGCTTAAATACCTGTAGGACAGCCAAAGCATGGTTAGAATATTCAAACAAGAATTCACTAAAGAATAAAGAAAGCTTAAGTAACACAAGCAGAGGAAATACCATAAATATAAAATAAACCGACTTAGAGATAAATCTTAGGCATTAGCAGCTCACTTGCTGGTGTTTTCAAAACCTGGAGGTAACATTGAACCCCCCAACCAGTAACGTGTTCCCCATGAACCACAAAAAATACCCACCATCCAGGTTAGGAAACCTATGTGGAGCTCTCTCACCTAACATTCTAGAACCCACCTTCCCAAATGGTGTTAGCAGTCTCTGAGAACTGCCTCTTTCCATAGTAATTCACACTGTAAATAATAATAATACAATAGCCACATCCTTCATAGAAGGAATATACCAATAACACAAATAGGGAATAATTTCTTTAACTCTTCTTTGGAGCTACCTGGGAATTTTATTTATCTGTCTTCTTTACCGAAAGTTGAGATCCTTGGTATCAGGAATTGTGTCTAGTTCAGTTTTGTGTCCTAGCTCATACAAGCTTGACACATGGTAGGTTCCTAACATTCTGTGCCATGCACTCTGAAGGAAAGCAGCACACAGAAAACATGGAAGTAAGTTCCCCACTGTTTGTAGGATAAAAATGCAAGTTTCATACAATGGGATTCGGAGCCCTTCTCCAATTTGCCCTACCTTTTGAATCTCATCACTTATTATACGTTGCAAGAACTCCCCACCCCAGCATATCCACTTCTCCCAGACAGTGTTGTTCACTTTACCATGACCTTAAAAAATCAAAAACCAAAAACCAAAACAAAAACCTTTACTTAAAGAATCATAAGCTAAGAGGAAGTACTGTTATTTACATAAGAGAAACTTCCTTGTAGTGAATTACTATACTATAATGAAATAACATTTTTAAATCCCGTAAGTGAACATTTTCCAGAAAATTTTTAGAGATGTTCTTGGTGACTCAACAAGTGGAATTTGATAATATTAGCTCTTAAAATCAATATTCTGCACACCTGGTATTTTCTTTCACTTTTAATTAAATATCGATACATCATTATCGCAATGCTGACCTTCATATTTGAAGCTGATACTCTTAACCTGCCAACAGCAGGTCATGTGCTTTGAGCTGTTTTCCAGCAATAATAAATTTGTCTTAAGCTATCTACACTCTCTGGCCTTGTCTTTCTAATGACTAACAGGATGAATTTATGAAATGGCTGGCCACCGTTAAGGATAAAATCTGTGACTGTTGAGGATAATGAAAATAATGGGTTCACAGGGTTAAACCCATTACGTTGGCCTCATTAGCACCATATTCAAATCAACTATACTAATCAAGGACACGCATTCACCTATTTTTACATACAGTCTGGACACTAGACAGATATGTACCAAATACTATTCTGGGTGTTCATTTTTAGAATTGTTCTTCACAAGGCCTAATTTGGTCTAGGCCCATTCTTATTTCTTCATGGCACTCCTTCTCGTTATGTAAATTCTCATTTCTATAAAATTACATCTTTGATATGCCCCTGCAGTATAATAGTTATCCACACACACAGAATCCTGTACAAATGAAATAATAATAGGCTAGGAAGGGAAGTCTCCAGAAGAACACTTCCTCTGTAGCCTCCGTAACTGGCTTGGTTTTGCTAAGATATGGGCTTCCTTGTACTTTGCCATGACTATTTGGTGTGTTTTGTTCATTGGATTATTAAAAAACATGAGCAATAATGTCACAGACATTTTTTCAAAGTATTCACTCGTGAAGGAAATAATGGATCAATTTTGGTACAAAACACCAAGTCCTGGTAAGTAGCTTCTGGATGCTAACAGATCTAAATGTAGATTTGCAATTTGAGCCCCAAGTTGCTCAGCAGGGTCTCTCTTTTTCTCTGTCTGGCAGTCTCAAGGCCCCCTTCATTGGCCTTTCTCCCAGGAAAATTTGCTTTAGACATGGAGCTGTGTGCTTTCTTGAAAGCGTATTTCTCCAGATAGATGAGTAATGATAAAGTCACATGAAGTCTGGAAATCTTGTGAAATTGGCAAGTGTGAGCTGACCAGAAAACACTTCCCGCACCTCTGTCAACAAGCACTCAGTGTCGCAGCAGTCCATGCTTCCTGACAGGGGTTCGGCAACGTGGCAGCGTGGGCTCCTTCTGCTTTCAGCCATTCTCTTCTGCACTCGAGTCTCACCTGCCAGGATTTACAGGACACCGGAAAACAAGTAACAGAGTCTCCTTTCTCTTATTCCTCTCCTGACTCTCACCCAAAACCTCAAACCCAGTACCTCGGATGACCAACGTTCTCCTTAGCTCAAAGACAAGAGGTGGGCTTTTGTTTAAAATGAATTCATATGCAGAAACTGGACATCTTGTAAATAGGCTTGTGAATCTTCAAATTACCCGACAGGACTTTATTTAAAACAAAAAACCTCCAAGAATTTTAATAATAAAGCTATTTCTAAAATTTACTTTTTAGAGACATACAATTAGGCTTAGGACAGTCATGGTTTTTAAGCTCTATCACATCTTGAAATTAAGTTTATTTTAAACCATTTTCTATTAAACAATGTTCACTGAAATCACCATTTTTGAATGTGACAATTTTAAATACAATAAAGACATTTTTCATAACAAGTTTTTGATTTTTTTTTCTCCTGAACTCAGAAATTTTTACTTCCAGTGTAACCTGGATATCCCTACTTGCAAAAACACAGGCGTCTGATATTGCTGTCAATATTATATTTAAAATTAAAACCATTTTTTATGCTTGATTTTAAAAATGTCTGTTTCCATTGTTTAGTTTATCTTCAGTTAACCCTTTTCAAAATAAAGGATTATTATCTTTCTTTGTTGAGAGGAAGAATTCAGGATAATGTCCCTGAGTTGTTAATGTTTAGTCCAGGAAGGGTTTTTTTGTTTTTTTGTTTTTTGTTTTTTCCAGTGCTGACCTTTGTTATGCCGTAGTTATAGCAACAAGAAGAGTTCCTTCTGTCTGTCTGTGGTGTTCTCTTTCCAAACTAATGACAGTCTTTTCTATGCTGTTGTATAGTATGGAGAATGCTTTATGTGCATCGATTTCTTGATTTATTGATGTATTTAGCAAAACCAGGAATTCAAATGGCAATATTTTAAATAAATGAAATTAATTGAAATGGAATTTGCATATTATATGTATTTGTGGGAGTTGGCTCATTCATTTAGATATTTTTCCATTTTGTCTTTAAGCTTCCCTCATCAGCTTGCAGTTTAACTTCTCAAAGATCAAGTTTATTTATCCTATCATTATATCCTTAATGTAAACATGGAGAAAGAGAAAGAGAGATTGGAAGAGAGAGCTAGGGAAGCACTCCGTAGGGGAGTAATGTGTTGTGAGAACATGTGGTTTGTCTGCCAAACTGGGCCACAAAATCTCACTATGACCTTGGCCATTCTAAGTCTCATTTTACTGATCTGAAATATCAGTTTAATTATAGTAATTACCTATCTCACAGGGTTTGTGAGGTTTAATTAATGTTAGCAGAGTGTTGGAGCTATTTAGTAGAACAGTACTATAAAAGGCAAACTACCTGAAAATCACAACTCCCTCCTCCCCACATGGTACTTAATTTTCTACACTCTTTTTTCTTTTTTCTTCAGACTTAATATCACATTTATTGCTTTTCCCTCCCCTCCTTATCTCTATCAATGGTCTTTCCTACTTGGGACTTGCCTTGGATGAAGCACATGGTCTCTGTTCCCCTTCTCTCTGTTGTCCGTCTCCTCCAAGAGCTGAGACATCCCTGAGCCCAGCAGGATCAGGAGAACTGCAGTAGGTGAGTAAGCAGCTGTGGCTGCCCACTGGCCTTAAGTCAGAGTCACAGACACTCCCCCCCCGCAACAATTTGAATTTGGGCCTCAAACACCTTTTGCTTGGATTCATGGTCTTAGCCGAGTTAGACCTCCAATCTTTTTCCAAATATTGGGAGATCTGAAAACCCCGTGTCTACATCTCCTTCTGGAAATAGTATCTGGAGTTGTGATTAGGGATGGGGTCTCTAGTTTGTCTCCCTATTCTCTAACACTTGCCCCCCTAAACATTGGAATGTGCAACTCAGGGCCTCGGAGTACATTTGTGCTAGCTGTTCACTGCACAACAATGCCTGGCCAAATGGACAAGTAGTAGCTGGAATCCAGCCCATTGTGCAGCTTGCCAAGCCATGTTCTGGTGGGTCTAATTTGCACAAAGGCATTCTAGGGACCAGAAGTGGCCTTGTCAGTTTCCCAGCTATAAGTCAATTAAATACAACAGTGACAGGGGCGCCTGGGTAGCTCAGTCAGTTGAGCGTCTGACTCTTGATTTCGGCTCAGATCATGATCTCAGGGTTGTGGGATCAAGCCCTTCGTCTGGCTCTGTGCTTAGTGGGGCGTTTGCCTGGGATTCTCTCTCTCCCTCTCTTGCCACCCCTCCCCCCCCAAAAAAAACAGCGACTGCCAGACTGCCACAGTGACCTTAATTAGTATTAAAAAATTAACATCCCATCTTTGAAATTATACCCCACAAGACTATATGAAGCTTAAAATCATATTCAATTTTATCTTTTACCCCTGCCCCGCTTCTTTTGTGGACTCATTGTACCTAAAACACATTCCATCATGAACCACTTTTAAAATGGGATATAAATAGAATGAAAATTTTAGTTTTGTTAACTCACTGTGGCTGAAATAGGAATTATATTTAATTAAACATTAAGAAAATAATTAAAAGTGTAATATATATTGGATAGTGGTAATAATGTTATTTCTTTCTTTGGGGACAACTGCTCTTTGAAAGAGGGACCACTTGTTTACACCCTATTCTCTGTTAACTGCTAACCTTTTGTAATGGTAGCAGTGCTTGAAAGAGTAGCTGTTTTTAACTATTAGTAACTTGGCTCTCTTAAAGTGATGATGATTTGATGGCATTTCCTTTTGAAAGTTTCTAATTTTAGAGCTTATTCTATTCCCTGCAATGTTTGCTACCCTATATTAGTGAAAAAGAAATGTTACCCAATGGCAGCACTAATTGATTTGCACTCCTTTCTTTACCAAATTTCAAGAGTCCAAAATTTGAACAAGGTCCAATGATAGCTAACCTCTAGATATTTTCCTGACCACTAATCTATTTGCAAAAGAAACCCAGATATGTATATCCTTCCTTTATACACAACATAATAGAACTTTATTCTTCCACCATAGAGAGAAGCAAGGTTGTCAGATTTCTACTCACTACATGTAAGAGAAAATTACTCAAACTGGCTTGAATGATGAGGTCCCAGATAGGGCAGGCTTCAGGCATGGAACAGTGTGTCATGGGTGGTTCAGCTTCTTTCCATCTCTTCCCTCAATCATCCCCATCACCTTGGCTCTTTCCTCAGGCAGGTTTCCCTCGCAGTTACTGCTGCAGCAGTTCCAATCATCATTTCCAGGCATTAAAAGATTTCAGGGAAAGAAAAGGACTGTCTTTTTTGTGTCTACATCTTCAGAGCAATAAAATCTAGAAGCACTAAGGCTGACTTCTGCTAAAATCTCATTAGCCCAAATTAAGTCACATGTCCACACCTACACTAACCACTCTCAAAAAGAATGAGATTGACTTAGTCTTACAAGTACCTACGAACCCTGGAGCTAGCGATGAGATCATCCTGAAGCACATGACCGCATGGAGGATAAGAAATATCTAAACATAATCATGGTTCAATTGAGAAAGAGGAAGAAGGAGGTGGAGCCTGGATAGATGTTGGTGAGACGAGTATCAGTGTCTGCTGTTGCCCTTATATAACTCCATCACTTCATTTCTGCTCTCTTGAAAACCTAACCACCCCTAAATCTCATGAATCATGCCAGATTATAGATGATAAGAAGAAGTCAGCTTATGGATGTCAGCGTTTTATCATGAGTGAATAAGTGAATTATAATTCCAGTTATGACTGTCTATAAGTAGAGCTTGTTCTTAGCAACATGGCTTTCTGAGCAAAGTTTTATCAACCTATCGCTACTCTCATCTTTGTCTCAGAACTTCTGTGCTGTCCTATACAAATCAGGGCATATCGAATCTTCAGATATAACAGGTAGGGTTAAAAACTCTGGATGTGAGGAGAAAGCAGAGAGAGTGAAGAAGTTAAAATAAATTAAGAGAAGTGGTAACATTTTTAAGGTACAGCACATCTATTTCCATAACTAAGTCCATCATAAATAATTTCCCTTTTTACCTCCTGCTGGCCATTAAAACCATTCCTTTAACATATTTGCAAGGTATAAGAAGCAAAATAAATAGCCAGTCTTTAAAATTTCAAGTTGATCCCCAAACTGACTCAAATTTGCAAAAATCTGGCATAATTTAAAAGTAAATAAATAGAAGCAACACTTAGCAGAAGGTTCCTAACATAAACAAAGCTGTGCACGTTTTGTTTATTTATGGGATCCATGCAAAGTGTCATATTCATTTAAAAATATTCAGCACAAGAGTGATTGATTTAAAAAATTGAATAGAATTAAGGAGTCTAAGCATCCCTTAAACCTAAAAGTTTGGAAAAGGAAGACTGACTAGTTTTTGTAATATTATACTTGGGAAAACATTTTTCTCCTTTACGTCTGTTCAGAGTTTTTTAAAAGGATGATTTTGAGAAAGATAGCCACCATTTCTCAATAGTGCATATAAATTGGGATGTGACAAACTCCACCCTTCATATAACACTTGAATGTCGCTCCAGGTAAAGTATTGAAATATAAGTGTGAACTCTCCTATGTTAGTATTTTTCCTCAATGAACTTTTACGATGCTCCCAAAAGACAAAACAGTTTAAAATACTTATCCTTGTGGAACTCAGTTCTATTGTCATCTCCGTATTCAGCTGATGGTTATTCACTCTTCCTTTCCAGCCTGAATTATTCCCTATCGTATTTTAATTGAATAAACATTCCTTAACCACCAGTTATGTGCCCGGTATTGTGTGAAGTACTGAGGGAAGGAAAAACAGCCCTGGAGAAACTAATAATCTAACGGAGAATACTTAGACAAGGAGAAAACACACACACACACACACACACACACACCCCTAATGACAACCATCCCACTTCTTTTTTCGCAAGAAGAATTTAAGTGAACAGGTAAAGCGTAAAACAGATTCTGACAACTTCTATACTGGAAAGGTAAATAGAGGGCCATGGCAGCAAACAGGAATGACTGGACAATTTGAGGGTTGGGATGCTCTTCAGAAAGACCTCACAAAGAAGTCTCTGAATTGAAATGACTAACAAATGGAGAAGAGGAGAAAGAACATTCGGTGTAAAGGAAATAGTGTAAGCAAAAGCTGAGGGAACACAGTACATAATCAGCGCCCACAAAGGGCATGTTGTTGAATGTGGCTTACATAAAGGGTCTCCCGAGAAGAGAAAAAGTGATGGGTAATGAAACCCTGGAAGAAGAATAGGGTCAAATTGCATAAAATCTTTAACGTTATCCTGAGGAAAAAAGACTTGTCTCATGGTAAAAAAAAAAAAAAAAAAACATTAAATGTTTTGAGTATAGGACATTTACTATTAGCAGTTTTGTTTGTTTTTAATGTCCCTCTGACTTCCATTGGAGAAGATGATTTGGAGTGAGGAGAGACATCGTGTCCCTTGAGGGCATTTTATTTATTTTATTTATTTTTAAGATTTATTTATTTATTTGAGAGAGAGTGAGAGGGAGAGAGAGAGCAGGGGGAGGGGCAGAGAGAGGCAGAGAAAGCCCCAAGCAGACCCCCTGCTGAGCATGGAGCCCAACACACAGCTGGATCCCAGGACCCTGAGATCACGACCTGAGCTGAAATCAAGAGTGGGCCCATTAACCCACTGAGCCACCCAGGTGCCCTCTTTGAGGGCATTTTAGATCCAGATTCCTGCCACAGACTAGAACAGGAAGGAGACCATGTAGAAAATTTTTGGAATGCCTAGATTTTATATAAGGGACCAATAAGTTTCAGAAGACAAGGTGACTCAGAAAGAGTCATCAGGAAAGGAGATAGTGACAGGAAATCCCAAAAGGAAGGGTATTCCTAAATTGCTAAGTGGTCCACAGAAATAATGATGCTGAAAAATCCAAAAAGCCTTGAAAGAAGTGGCCAGGGGGAAGTCCTAGGGTTGTATTCAGAGCAGTTTTATTTTCATCACTAATTGGTTTGGGAAGAGAAGGCAGAGTCCCTTTACTATTACTGCTCTGAGCGCAACCCCACAATTGGCGTCTGCTCACTCACGTGCCAAAATCATGGTTATTTTATAATTTATTTTATGGGAAACTGTTATTTATTTGATATGGAGAAACAGAAACTAGAGGTGCCTGCTAATATATTTGAGCTTACCCCATACAGAAGCCAACAAATTTGGCAATAAGAAGGACTTTTTGCATTTGAGAGAAGAGTTTCAAAGGCTTTGTGGTTACATGATAACCATGTAGTTAGGACCATCTTTTTTCTAGGGACACGTGGGTGGCTCAGTCGGTTAAGCGTTGGCCTTTGGCTCAGGTCGTAGTCTCGGGGTCCTGGGATCGAGCCCCGAGTCGGGAGTCGGGCTCTGCCCTCAGAGGGGAGTCTGCTTCTCCCTTTCCCCTTCCCTCTCTCTTTCTCCAACAAATAAATAAAATTAAAAAAAAAAAAGACCATCTTTTTTCTAGTCTCCACACCTCCATCAAGATAATGAAGAGAGGTTCATAGATTCCAAACTTTGTGTCCTTCCTAATATTCGCCTCCTCGTCAGAACTTATCAGGATCATCAGGACTCATATCCAAGGCACTTTATCACTACTTTGGTCAGTCACAATGAGAAACCCTGATTCCCAGGACAGAGTTCATTTTCCACATTCTCATTTCCATATAGCTCTGCACATCCACATTTCAGTAGCTGTCTCCCTGTCTCCTGAGACTGATTGTCTCTTAGCAAACCCCCACCCCCATGTCCTCAACAACCTCTCTGAAAGTTCTCTTCATTTTCTTGCTCCTGCTGAGATGTGGTTTCTTTAGAGACACTGCATGCCCTGCAGCTCTCACACATGGTGAACTAGGGAAGGTTCATCCTTGCTCTTCATTGCCACTTACGGACTACTAGTCTATGCTCTCCAATGCCTCCCTTCCCTGCTTTAATATTAATGTCATCACATCACACCATCTACTTCTGGTTCTTTTTAAAAATCATCTTAAGGACTTTGAGGTTCACCTCAATCTTTGACAAATTTATCTTTAGCTCCTGGCTCATTCTACCACAAGTCTTTCTTTGATTCTGAGGGATTTCAGTATTCAGGTATGTAATTCTCCAAGGACTCTTTCTTCCTTGCCATCCCCCTCCAATGATGGTTTCTTTCACCTTACCTCAGTCACTGACCTCTAAGGTCACACAGACCCTAGATCCACTGTCTACTTGTCACCTTCTGACTTTCTAGATCCTCAAATCCTCGGTTCCCAAATATCCTTCAACCCTCTTTCTCATCAGACCTCCAATCTATTGATCCTACTACCACCATTTCCCTTACCCATCATGGCCTTCACTTCCTTCCATACTCAGCTTTGTCAATCATTACAAGCACTCCCTTGTGAACGTTCTCAATTTTCCATGAGCAATCATTTTGAATACTCTTTCATATATCTTAATCCACTGGCTTTCTCCTTGCAAAACTTGCTCAGCAAAATCCTTACCCTCATTAAACACAGCTCTGTAACTCCTTTGTTCCTGTACCTGAATAGCTGAATGTGGCTGTTTGATACCATGATTGATAAGAAATATATATTTCTCATGTGAACAACATGAATATATTTCTCATATGTATTTGGTCTTTGTCTACATACAGTTCCTGGCTCACAGTTCCCCAAACCCTTGGAATTTCCTAAGTATTGAGAGTGATAAATGTGTCTTTTGTTATATTAATGAAGGTGACTTTTGGACCGCATCCAAGGGTGGAGGCTGGTTGCCAGGAGGACCAACCACATGATTAGAAGTTTGGAACATTTAGTCCCCCACCCCCAACACAATTCTGACCTTTGGGGAGGTGAGAGGGGCTGGAGGTTGAATCAGCCAATGGCCAGTGACTTAGTCAATCATGACTATGCAATGAAGCCTTCATAAAAACCCAAAACGGTTCAGAAAGCTTCTGGGCTGGTGAACACATGGAGAATGGGACAAGTGGTGTGCCCTCAGAGGGTATGAAGGCTCTGCACCCTTGCTTTATACTTCACCCTATATATCTTTTCATTTGGCTGTTGATTTGTATTCTTTATTATATTCTTCAATAAACTGGTACACGTAAGTGTTTCCCTGAATTCTGTAAGCCACTTCAGCAAATTAAAAGAACCTAAGGAGAAGTCACTGGAACCTCCTATCTGAGGCTCAGGTAACAGCCTGGGGCTTGCCGCTGACATGTGAAGTGGTGGTAGGGGGGACAGATTTGTACAAATGGACCTTAACCTATGGAATCTGATGCTATCTCCAAGCAGATAGTGTTAGTATTAAGTGGAATTTAATTCTCAGACACCCTGGTGATGTCCAAGAATTGTTTTGTATTGTGTTGCCGGGGGACAACCCTCCTACCGCAACATTGGAACTGAAATTGGGAAGAGTTGGTGTCAGTAGAGGCTGGGAAAAAAAAAAAAAATGTACAAATCTCTGTCTCACTTTAACTTCATGGCAATTAGTCATAAGTGGGCATTTAATGTTGCAAAGCAATTATGTTACTTTTACTCTTCCTCTTTCTTCTCTGTTTCATATTCTTCTCAAACCCCAAACACCAACTCCCTATTTTTTATTCCAGTTCTCTGCTTTCATTGAGTCATGAAAACTATAAAAATAAAAATTCTATGAGCTCCCACCATCATATCTACTCATCTTGTAGAAAGTGTACATAGACATTTTTCCTTTCCTCTTAGTGGAATAAACTCTAAGTGTTCCTATTTGAAGTCAAACCCTCCGCATTTTCACTAGATCTATTTGCTCTGGCCCCACCTCAGAACTTCATTCCTGCAGTTTTCCCCTCTCCTTCATCATCAATTTCTCTCAATTGTATTGTACGTATATTTCCATTTTAACCCCATTCCTCATTCTACCTAGAGCTCATTCATCTTTTGATAGAAAATTTCTTGAAAGAATCACATATGTACAATGTTACAACTTCCCTCTTTCTTTTACCTGTTAAACTGACTCCAGTCAGTCTTTTGTCAAGATTTCCAATGACTTGTATCTTGTTAAATCCAAGATCAATTTCAGTCTTCCTCTTTTTTGACCCATCAACAGCATTTGGTATTTTCTTCACATGGCTTTTAGGAAACCACTCTCCTGGTTTACCTTCTGCCTTGATAATAGTCCTGAAGTGACCCAAGGTTTACTCTTTTTTTTTTTTTAAAGATTTTATTTATTTATTCATGAGAGACAGAGAGAGAGAGAGAGAGAGAGAGAGGCAGAAGGAGAAGCAGGCTCCCAAGGATCAGGGAGCCCGATGTGGGACTCGATCCCAGGACCCTGGGATCATGACCTGAGCCGAAGGCAGACGCTTAACCATCTGAGCCACCCAGGTGCCCCAAGGTTTACTCTTTAGAATGCTTTTCTTATCTATCTACACTCACGCCCTTGCTTATCCCATCCAATCTCATGGTTTTAAATTTTATCTATATTCCAAAGATTCTAATATGTAAATCTCCAATAGGCATAGTCATGATGGACTTTTATATCTAACTATTTGAAAAGTCCATCTAGGGCGCCTGGGTGGCTCAGTTGGTTAAGCGACTGCCTTCAGCTCAGATCATGATCCTGGAGTCCCGGGATCGAGTCCCACATCGGGCTCCCTGCTCAGCAGGGAGTCTGCTTCTCCCTCTGACCCTCCTCCCTCTCATGCTCTCTGTCTCTCATTGTCTCTCTCACAAATAAATAAAATCTTAAAAAAAAAAAAAAGTCCATCTAAATTTCTAAAATTGAACACCTCTCTCTAATGCCACCAAAACTGACCCTCAGTCAGTTAATGGCAACTACATCACTCCAGTTGCTCAGATCAGAAATCCGGTGTCATTCTTGACTCTTCTTTATCTGTCATGTTTCCCTACTCTCAAAATATATTAAGCAACAACAACAACAACATACCACTTCTTACCACCTCAACTGCTAACACTCTGGTTCCTACCACCAGCATCTCTTAGCCAGAGACCGTCATGACTGGTCTTCTCGTTTCCCCCCTCTCTTCTACAGTCTATTAATCAACACTGTAGCTACAGTGATCTTATTAAAACGAAAGGCAGATTTTTTCATACCACTGTGTGAAAATCTCAGTGGCTTCCTACTTCCCTCAGAGTAAAAGCCAAAGTCCCTATAGTGGCTAAAAAGGGCCTATGTAATCTGGCTCCTTTTTACCTTTCTACCTCATTTCCTCCACGTTTAATTACTCCAGTCTCCTTGCTATTCCTGGATCAGCTCAGGTTTGCTCTGCCTTGAGACCAGGCAATGTTCCCTTTGCTTGGCTTACTCTTCTTCAGCATCCATATGGATTGTTCGCTTCCTTCCTTCCTTCCTGCTTTTACTCAGATGACTCCTTCTCAGTGAGGACTTACCTGGCTACTCTTTTAAAAATGTCATCCTACACCCTGACACTCCCTATTCTCCTTTCCTACTTGTGATGGTTAATTTTATGTGTCAACCTGGCAGATCTATATGTATATGGTATATGCCTAGATACATGGCTAAATGTCATTGCTTGGTGTGTCTATGAGAGTGTTTCTGGATGAAATTAGCATTTGAATCTTTATGCTGAGTAAAACATATTGCCCTCCCCAGTATGAGTAGACCTCATTCAATCCACTGAGGTCCTGTATAGAACAAAAAGGCAGAGGAATAGAAAATTGGCTCTCTGCCAGATTGTTTTCAAGTGGGGACATCACCCTTTAGGCTCAGACTATGAATTTACCCCATCAGTTTTCATGGTTCACAGGCCTTCAGACCTGGGCTGGAACTATACCACTTGTTGTCCTGGGTCTCTAGCTTGCAGATGGCAGTTTGTGGGACTTCTCAGCCTCCATAATAGTGTAAGCCAATTCTTTATTATATCTATATCTGTCCATTTCTCTGGAGAATTCTGACTAATACACTACGTGATTTTCTGTGATAGTATTTATCACCCCTTAACAGTATATAAACAACATATACTCAAAAACTGTCTCTTCTCACAGAAGGTAAGCTATATGGGAAGAGGGAAATTGTTCAATGCTGTGAATAATGTAGGGCATGCAATAGTAACTCAGTTTTTTTGTTTTTGTTTGTTTTTTGTTTTTGTTTTTGTTTTGAGAGAGAGAGAGAGTGTGTGTGAGAGTGAGCAGGGTGGGGGAAGAGGCAGAGGGAGAAGAAGAGAGAGAATCCTAAGCATGCTCCACACCCAGCACAGAGCCCAACACAGGGCTCCATCTCATGACACTGAGGTTATGACCTGAGCCAAAATCCAGAGTTGGACGCTTGTATATAAGAACCACATCACACTACATCAAAAACTAATGATGTATTATATGTTGGCTAATTGAACATAATAATAATAATAATAAAAAGTGTTGGATGTTTAACTGACTGAGCCACCCAGGCGCCCCAATAGTAACTCAATTTTTAAAACTATGAATAGAAGAGAGTAATATAAAATATACAAGAGAAGGAATAATTATAAAGTTAACAATGGAAATTTAAGAATTGGATCAGAAGCCCAAATGATAGAACCAGCCTTGGGAAAAAGTAGAAACAATAGTTTTCTGAAAAAAAGGAGCAAAGAGAGAAGAAGATGTAAAGAGAAGAAATAAGGGACTATAAAGGCAGTGTAGGGGATTAAAGAGATTTCAGTTTTGACTACCTCCAGTTTTCATTAATGCAGTAATCATCTAGTAAAAATGAGGGAGTGAAGGTAGATGCAGTGCATAAAATCAGTGGTAATATTTGAAACATTAACTCCAGGAAGCATGGAGTAGAGTCCAAGATTGAACAGAGTATCTAGAATATATTAAATGTTCAGTGAATATCTGTTGACTTCAATTAAGTAAGCTAAAGAAGAGTAAATTGGTTAATAGCAATATTAACACTTGACCCTGAAATGAATAAGTTTATACCTTTGCAGTGGATTTTTAGCTTCTCAGGAGTAGAATAGAGGGAATATGTGTTTGGATTGATATAGAATAAATGATTGCCATGGTGAGTGTGGCTAAATTTAGTGAAGATGATAGAATTAAGAGTCCTGCAAAGAATGTACTTGAGACGGTTTTTGTATTTTAACAAATAGTAGAAACAAGCATAGAATTGTTCCTAGTATTTCTTTACTATCCTTTAATGTCCATAGGATCTGTGGTAATGCTCCCTCTTTCATTTCTGATTTTAGTCCTGATATTAGTGTCCTTTCTTTTTCTCTTGGCCTAACTGGAGGCTTATCAATTTTACTGATCTTTTCAAAGAACCAGATTTTGGTTTTACTGATTTTTCTCTATTGATTTCCTGTTTTTAATTTCATTGATTTTTGCACTAATTCTTATTACTGGCATACTTTGGAGATATTGCAGGGTAGTTCCAGACAACCACAATAAAGCCAATATCACAATACACCAAGTCAAGTTAATTTTTTGGCTTACACTGCCCATAAAAGTTATGTTTACACTATACTGCAGTCTATTAAGAGTGCAATAGCATTATCTAAAAAACAATGTATATACCTTAATTAAAAAATACTTCACTGCTAAAAAATGCTAACCATCACCTGAGCTTTCAGCAAGTCATAATCTTTTTGCTTATGGAGACTCTTCCTTCTATGTTCCTGGCCGCTGGCTGATTAGGGTGGCGGTTGCCAAAGGTTGGAGTGGCTGTGGAAATTCCTTAAAATAAGACAACAATGAAGTTTGCCGTGTTGATTGACTCTTTCGATTGAACACTTAGAGGCCCGCTCTAGGTTCTTAATGGGCCTGATTTCAATATTACTGTGTCTCTGGGAATAGGGAGCCCTGAGGAGAGTGAAAGAGACAAGGAAACAGCTGGTCTGCAGAACAATCAGAACATACTCAAAATTTATTAAGTTTGCTGTAATGAATGAGTGAGGTTTGTGTGCCTTGAGACAATGACAATAGTAACATCAAAAATCACTGATTAAAAATCACTGTAACAAATATAGTAAGTTTGAAATATTGTGAGAATTACCAAAATGTGACAGAGAGACATGAAGTGAGCAAATGCTGTTGGAAAAATGGCACCAATGAACTTACTTGACTCAGAGTTGTCACAAACCTTCAATTTGTAAAAAATGTAGTATCTGTGAAGCACAATTAAGTGAAGCACAATTAAGTGAAGCACAATAAAATGAGGTATGTCTGTATTTCTTTTATTCTGCTTACTTTGGGTTTAACGTGCTTTTCTTTCCCCAGTTTTCTAAGGTGGAAACCAGTGATGGCTATGATCCTAAGCTGAATTCCTCTTCCACAGTCACTCTCAGCTAAGAAAGCAGCTTCACTTAGGGTTATGTCCCTGCTAGGGGGCAGCACACTGAACTTGACTGGTCAGTTCAAGAAGCCTAATGATCTGTACCCCATGTCTCAAATTGGGACAACTGTAAAGGGTCAGCCAAACTCTACAACTCCCTGGAGGGTAGGCTAGCTGAGTCCCTTGCAGCAACTACATCACAGTTCAGCTTCCTCTTCTGCTCAGTCCTTCTCTCATTCCTCACAGTGGTCATTCCTGGGACTTCTACCCAATATTCCTCTGCACACAAATGCCAGAGTCTCAAAAATTTGACCCATGACAATTGTACTGGAGTTGATTCTAAGGGGCAAAGTCTAAAATGAGATGTTTAGAATTGGATCACCAGCAAGTGAGTTGCAATAACAACTTCCTCAGTAGGAGTAGATTAAACGTTGTTAGGTGCAGTGGTACATAACTGGGAACAGATAGATATTGAATGGAATTCACTGGCAGGAGTTTGAGAATCTCAAAAATAATAATTTTAAAGACTTTGGAATTTGATGATTATGTCTGGGGGTCACTGATAGATTGGAAGCATGGAAAATCTGAGGGTGATTATAAGTAACAGTATGAAATTCAGAGGGTCTCCTGTGGCCAGTGAAGAGCGAAAACTGAAGATTCAGTATCTAATTAAAGAGGAGTAGAGCTTCCTAGAAAGTACATTCCTCTGCTCCAGGAGATCTGTTATGTCAGGTCAGGTCCTGGATTCAGAAGGAGTAGAACTGTGGAACCTGGGGTGTGGATATCTGGGTTGTAGAATTTTCCAATTACAAGATACTCCTGAACCCTTTTAGACTATTAAAATGATACACTGCTCCTTATGAATTGATGGTCTAGCCTAAGTTGCTTGAGCTGTCTTCCCTGCAAGACCAAATGTGCTCTTCTCAGGATATGCTCCTACCTCTCCCCCACCCTCTCCTATCACTAAGCCAATAACGATGGTTAAATACAACCTAACCCATTTGAGGAAGTGCTGAGTCGGCTAACACAGCAAGAGGATTGTGAGCTGAAGGAAAAGCTAGCCAATATGTACTGGCTGGATCCCAGAGGGTACATGTGGGATTACATTCAGAGGATGCTGGATAAAAGAGAGTTTATTGATGTGAGAGCACTCTCCCAGGTTACAGGATTTAAAACACATGCAAAGTCCCTGGGAGAGGGGCAAACAAAGTAGTGGGAGGGCTCCCAGAAGCTTAGAGAAAGTGATGGATTATACTGTGCAGGTAGAAGTGCTAGAATTGCTGTAGCTTACAGTTGTAGAGGGATCAAAGGGTTTACAGAAGTAGGCATGCCCGAGTGGTTACGCTAAATAGGTCAGAAAACCTACTAGATCACTATGATTCATGGGAGAAAATTCCACTAACCAAAGGAGTAAGGAATGTGCTAGTGAGAGAAGCATGGGCATTGCTGAGCTAGATGTTCAGTGGTAGCTGTCCTCTAGAGGCCAGGGATGACAGTAGGAGATGCTGTTAATAACTGGGCTCACTGACAGCGATGATACTCAAAGGATTTCTAGTTAATAGAGGCAAGGTGGCAGTGCCGAACTGTCAGAAACTAATTGGGACAATTATTATAATGAACGGCAACATCAGACTGGTGGCCAGGAGAGGACCTGCAGAGAGCTACAGAGGTGGGTCTCTGGGTAAGATATGCACGCAACCAATAAAGGTACTGCTCAATGTGTACAGCCGAAATAAAGGATGGATGGTCAGGAGGCTGAATGCAGTTACCTTAATAAAAAATGTGTTAATCTTTTACCCAGATTCCAGGTGTGAGCCAGTTTTCAGACCTAAAAATTATTGATTATAGGAGAGACTTATACCTCAGAGGGAAAAAACTCCCAAACCATGGCAAGGGTATACAGTAACAACTCTCCAGTCCTTCCCTGAAGGACCATGCCATTTACTTGGGTAATTTTACACTGGAGTGAGAGGTAAGAGCCCAAACCTTTCAAGATCTCTTGACACATGGTCCAAGTTGCTATAGCTACCTGGAAGACCACAGCATCATTGTGGCCTCCTGTTTGGGGCAGGAGTCAAATCCCTAGCATGGCTCACAGCGGGTTCACAGGAACTACTGGGTTTATAGACTCACTTGGTCTCTGAATGCACAATTGAAATAGTCATACTTAGCTTTTGAAAATACCCCACACTGGCTGCTTGGCTTTGGCTTATAGGTTAAAAACCATCATAGTGGGAAAGACAAAGGCAAAGTGTCTGAAACTTGCCCCTCACAATGGTCTTGGATATATTTATATTGAAACCAGGGGAGAATAAGCAGATTATTTCCATTACAAGATGTAATGGGTTCAGGATTAGTGACCCACATTGTATCTCCACTTAACTCACCAGTTGGGCCCCTACAAAACCCAGATAGATCCTGGGTTTGCAGTGGACTGCTTACTGAAAAGTCAGCCTAGAAAAAATCTCAAGTGCAGTTTCTTTGCTAGATGTGGCATCTCTGCCTAAGTTAGTTAATAACATGTCAGGCACATGTTATATAGTATGTGATCTGCCCAGAAAATCCTTTTCTGTATCTTCAGAAAAGAGGCCAAGAAACCATTTGTATTCACTTCAAATGGGCAAAGTATACTTTCATAGTCTTAATTTAGCACTGTGTTAATTCTCCTGCCCTAAATCAAGATACAGTCTGAAGGTACCTCAACTATAGATTCTACTAGCCTTGTAGACATGTTCCCAGAAGGAGAATGCCTCCAAAAAAGCCCAGTGAGTGTTCTTCATCTTTAAGCTAGGGTTGTCAGTGGGTCACTTTGGGCTACTTGTGCCGATTCCCTTCTCCTCTCTTAGCTGTTCTTTCCAAGAGTGTTCTCCAAAACACCCCTGAATGCAAATCACAGAATCTGACAGTCTCTGTTTCCCTGAGAACTGGCCTTCAACAATTTCAAAACTACCATAGAATTTACTCATTTATTGTTCTTATTGCTTATTTTCTCTCATCCTTATAGAATGTGAGATCCATGAAGGCAGGGTTTTGTTTCTTGTGTTGTTTGTTTTTTTTTTTTTTTAAGATTTATTTACTTTTTGAGAGAGAGAGAGAGAGTGAGAGCACAAGCATGAGGAGCAGAGGGAGAAAGGAGAGAGAATCTCAATCAGACTCTGCACTCAGCATGAGCTTGACGTCGAACTCGATCTCACAACCCTGAGATCACAACCTGAACCGAAATCAAGAATCAGATGCCTAACTGACAGGGCCACCCAGGCATCCTGAGGGTAGGAATTTTTGTTTGCTTTCCTTTTAGACAAAACTCAACAACCTAGTACAGATCCTGGCTCATTGAAAGCATCCAAGAAATATTTGAACAACGCATGTTGTATATGAAGACTTAATTCATTAACTTTAACTTGTGGAGAGTGTGACTGCTTTTACAACTCCAAGGCTTCTAAAACCATCTTGTCTTTTAGAGCATCTTGCTATTTGACCTAAATTTTTTGAAATCTGTTTTCTGAAAACTTAAGGCCTTGTTTTAAGTATATCCAATGATCATAATTTGCTATTAGTTTTTAAATAGCAAATTTTTTACTGTTTATTTTTACTCCAAAAGCATAGAGAAGCACAATGGAAAGGTAATGTTACAACCCAGAGATAAATACTATTAGATGACCATCCTTTAATCCTGCTAAGCACTACATATATTTTAAGTTTATCTAAATAAGATATTGTATCTTCTTTTTTTATTAATATCTTTACCTTTTGTTTAGATTTGATTACTTGCACTCCCACCAGTCCCATCCCTTTCCTCCGCACCAAGGTTTGTATTCTACTTTTCTCCTTGTGTGTATAATCATTTACAAACATGCTTACACCTTTGAGTTTAGGCACGATTTGTTTCAGGTATTGTGGTGGCGAGAAGCAGTCCCCAAGATCCCCCTTCAACCAAGAGCCAGAAGCTGGGAATGCTGCCATTGGATGCCCTCATGCTCAGTTCCTTCAGGGATTGCCCTAGGGGCAGAGAGCTGCCTCACCCAAGGTCACACCATTTTCTGAGCCCACCAAGTGACTGAGTATGACTTATGGGCCGTTCTGGCCCAATGCAGGGACATTCTGATGGCCCATTTTAGTTCTAGACCTCCCTGCTGGATCAGCTGAGATTCTCATCAGGCCTATCTTACAGTTCAGTTTCATCTTCTGCCCAGTCTTCTTTTCCCCTTCTCTTCCACAGGTGATGATTCTAAACCACTTCCTAATAAGTACCCTAAAGTCTAAACTCATCTGAGATTTTGCTTCCTGGAGAATCCAACCTGAGTAACAGACCCTATTATGTATTCATCTCTGCATCTTGCTTTTCTCCCTCACTCTAATCATGGATTCTGTCCCAGACAATTGACATACATCAAATGCTCTCTTTTGAATGACTATGTAATTTTCCAGGGTTTTCATGTATCACAATTTGTTCAAGTCTCCATACAAGGGAACATTCTAGTAGTTTCCAAATTTTATTTTTAACCATATGTAAAGTACTGAAATAAATGTCCCTGTCACAGACCAATTTAAACTCAAAATTACATGATTACTTGCAAAGTTCCTATTACTTTCCTTCACTAATCATTTCTCCTTTATTTCTTTAATGAAGTCCACAGTGGTCTACTTGTTTTCTGAGAGTTCTAATATTATCAACACAGGTCAATAATTTAAGGAATGCATGGCTTATATCTATAGAATTAAAGTCTTCAAAATTTCTCAATCAGTCTTTCTCTAACTTTGTGAAATATATGAAAACAATACTATCTATATTCTTCTTTAGTTGGGATAAATCACTCCCATAAAAGTAATAATGCCAACCTTACTCCTGTCTTAATCTGATCTACATGAACTGAAGAAAATATTAAGACCTATAAATCCACAGACTAGGTTGGAATACTGGCTATACAAAATATTCCATCTGATATCTAAGTACTCAAACTCTCTCAGCTCTCCTCATCTGTAAAAGGTACCTGCCCTACTGTGTTCTAGTGATCTGTAATCTTTACAGAACTGAAGATTCCAGAGGTCCACCTCTGGCAAAGTGTTTGGCATGGAGAAGATAGTCTATAAATCATTATAATCATTTTCCTCATATTCTTGGGTTTCCATGCAGACATGTGTATAAAAATGCTATGCTCACATTTTTTGTACGTTATTTCTTTTGAAAGAAATCCACCTTTGTTCTGCCTAATGAAACTAAAGAATACATTTCATGTGGACTTTGCGATATCTAATTAGATGAAGTTACTTCCTTTTAAAATTCCAGGTTCTCTGTATTCCCTAAGTAATCAGAGTGTAGTTCATTGGCCACATGAAAAAGCAGAAATGGATAGAACAAGTTTATAGACTTTATAAATTGAGCCACACTTTCAGTTTCAAAACAGCAACAAAACAAAACAAAACAAAACAAAACATAAACCATTATAGATTCAAGGAACCAGGTCCTATCTGAATGAGAGCTAATGCAGAACCCTCAGCATGGAGTCAACCAGTGTCAGTTTGCTTTTCTGTTCCTGCATTAGGAGCTGGTTTCCTCAGCTGGGGATGCCCATGAGCCCTCCTTAATGCTGTAGAAAGAACACGATGCTGCTTTTCTTCCCAGATGATCCTTCTGTTATATAGCACCAGTAGTTCAAATTTTCTTTTACCTCCTATTTTATAACATATTCCTTAATTGGCAAAATTTTATTCTTGATTTTTATTCCCTCTGACCTTCTAGCTTTCTTCTTGGATTATTTCTTCCATCCTGTCTGGCAACTCTACTAATCCAGGTATTTAGGAACATTGCTCATGATCTTTCATCTCTTCTTCAGGTGAAAGGTGATTCAACCAACCCAGAGTCTCTCACCTGTTGGAGATTAGGTGCTTAAACCATGAGTTGGAGAGCAGTGGATAGTGTTAAAAGCAGAAAATTTTCAAGTGAAAACAAAAGAGGAGCAAAGAATTCTCTTTCAAAGATAATCTCTCTACATTTTTACCCAAAGTTTGTGGCAGCGAAGAGCAAATCCATGGCGGAGCCAACACTGAGAAAAGTCCCAAGCCCCATTTTGATATAGTGCTTTTTGAAACATTAGAGCAAAAGCTGTTGCTGTCCTATGCTTTAGGTATTATAACAAAATAACATTTTAGGATGAGTTATTAGAAGATCTAATAATAGAATAAGAATTTGCTTAGGAAAATTTTATTAAATATATCTATAACATCTTTATGAAATCTTCTATTTAACAACCTGGGGTGTTACCTGCCCCCCCCTTTGAAACATGCAAAAATATGTGGGGGCATTTTGGATTCTCACAATGACTGAGGGTTATTACTTGCATATTGTTGGCAGTGATCGGGGATGGTATTATACCTGTGGATATTCCTACAAATTCAGCCCAATAATGAATCAGTTTTTGCAAAATGTCATCCATATCCCAACTAAGAAACCCTGCACAGATACAGATATGCTGCTAGGCTAATCACAACCTCACTGTCTTACATGTTACCTAGTAGAACACATAGTTACTCCTGCACCTATCACCTCTACTTTTGGCTACATAAATACACTGTATAGAATTCAAGCTGCTCTATTCAGTATCAGGGCTAGAAAGTAAAAATAGACTCTTCCTAGGAAAAATCAGAAAAAAATAAAAAGCTTAGCAGATAGGGTCTTGCTCCTTTCTGGGATATATTTCTTATCAGCTGAAGACTCTTGTTTTTACAAAAGTATACACAACTAAGAAAAACAGCTGCTCAGATTCAGAGAACAAAGCTCACCTAGACCAAAGGTTTTTAAGTACACATGGATCCACATGTGCATACAAACATACAGGTATCCACACACAAGTCATTATGCTAATTAGCAAAGATCAAGACAGACTATGTTTATTAAAGGGAAAATTCTCTGACAAGGAGAGTTTTAATAAAAATGGAAGTGATAATCCATAGGAATGTTATTGTCAGGATACAGATCCTGACAGCTAAGAAAGCATAATCATCATAGCAGTGTAAATATTAGGACTAGTGAAGATTTCCTAACCTGGTAAGAACCTCTGCCGGATGGAAATGTTTTAAGCTATTTGTAGAAGTGCTATTGTGCTCTTGTTAGTGGGATAGAGGTTTAGAGATTTATATCATGTGTAGGAAGTTATACCTGCCTGGATTAACAGCTGTAATTTTTCTGACTAGCATTGGGTAAATTTTTGAAATGTAACAACTGAGGACAATTAGGATGATCCCCTGTTTTTGAGGTACATATTTGAGTAAGAGTACAAAAGCTTTTCTTTGTAACATCTGAGTCACAGTTTTCTTACAGATCTTATTGCAAAGTGACTAGTGAATTAGAAAGTTTACTTAATATCTGACTAATTTTCATCAAGAAAGATTTTGAGGGGCAACTCTTATTTTCAAGTCCACATAAATAGACAAAAGTGTCTCCTTGCTCCTAGGACCATATTCTAATCTCTCTGTGTTAGTTTCTACATGCTAAAACTCTCAAAAATTATTTCCCTTTTCCCCCCTCTTTACACTAATAACTGAAGGGAAATACTATTATATAGGTGAGCTTCCTTGCAAAAGTACAACCTGCATAGAATTTCATTAATATAGCCAACAATATTATAATCAGGTTCACAGCAGATAATCCCACTCTTACTGTTATGTTTTAAACTTTTAATGATATTTGAATTCTACCCCATGTTTAAATAAATGCTTAATATCTTTGGTCCAGTTTGAGGTTCAATTTAAAAAGAATCCATGAAACACTTTTGCAGAGACACAGAAAGTAATAATAAGGGGCAGGTATCATAGATAGGAATTGCAGTCCAATAGCACCAGGAGAAAGGCACTGGTCCCCAAAATCTAGTTCTCTAGATCATCCATCGAGCAGAGGTATCTTTCTATTCTCACAATCTATATGCCATACAAAGTGTGTGTGAAATTTGAGGCTTCCTAGTTTTGGAATATTAGATATTATCCAAAGAGATGGGACTGGGACCGTCAGTTAATATCATATGCTGCCCGGGAGTCGGGCAGAACTGCTCTCTCCCCTAGGCTGTACCACTTGCTGCGTTACTCTCCTCACCTTTCTAAACCTCATCTTCCTCAGTGAAATTCATCACGTGAAAATGATGGCTTCTAGTTCTAAAATTCTCTAGTGCTAAAAAAATCTTTACTTTCCTGAACTTTCTACAGAAGTTCCAATGGAAGCATGGAAAATAAAACACAGGGAGAGATGGATAGATTTAACCATTTTAAATCAAACATCCTCTGTGTTATATAAATAAGATAAAATATTTTCTATGCCAAAGATTATGAATAAAAGTATAAGGCAAGCTCCCAAAAGGAAAAATATTTATAAGGAACATGCTAAAGCATAGTATCTTCACATATGAAAAAAACTTACACAAATACAAAAGAAAATTATAAAATTCACATTTTAAAAAGTAAGTAGCTAACATAAAAATGAGTCACAAAAGTCAAAATTCATATGGTTGATAAACTTATGAATAAATGTACTAGGCTGCCTGAAAAGCCAACTGTTTTCCCATACCATGCATCCCCATCTTTCAAGACTTTTATAATTTCAATTTCTTCTCACCCTTCCTCCTGTACCCAGCCCACTTCTCAATTAATTATGTCTCTTCACTCTCCATTGAGGAAATAGAAGTAATCAGGCAAAAACTCCCTCAACACTACAGCATCAAATCTATAAATCTATCTGCATTTGTTCCTATGTTCTCTGTCTATCTTCCCATCACAAGGATTGAACTGTAGCTAGTCTCTTTCTTAGCTGTAATTACAAAGATACTGCGTAACAAATCACCCTGAAATTCAACAGCTTAAAAAATACTTATTTGTTATCTCATTCACAAGACTGTAGGTTGGCTGGAGCTGTTCTGCCTCACTCTGCACATCTGTAGGGTGGCTGGGATGGCTCTGCTTCACCAGATTCATTCTGGGTCTGAGGGTGGAAGGACACTGGTTTCTCAGTAGAAACACTTAATGACAGAATCTGAAAGCTTACAGAGGGGAGAGTAGGAATACATGACACCTCTTATGACTAGGTTTGAACAGATATACTGTTACTTCTGCCCATATTGCTCAACACAAGTCAGTTCTCTAAGTCTAATATAAATGTGTTAGGGGAAGTGTGATGTCTTTTTTTTTTTTTTTTAAAGATTTATTTATTCACTTTAGAGAGAAGGAGAGAGAGAAACTTTAGCAGACTTTTTGCTGAGGTCGGAGCCCAATGCCGGGTTTGATCTCATGACCCTGAGATCATGACCTGAATTGAAACCAAGAGTCTGATGCTCACTGACTGGGTCACCATGGGGCCCCAAACGTGTGCTGTCTTTAAAGGAGGCACTATAAAGTCATATGGTAAAGGGTGTGAATACATCAAGATGCAAATAATTGAGAACAGAAAGGCAGTCTATCACAGTTAGACAGGAATTCAGAGGAGTGAACAAGAATGATATGATCTGGGCCTTTACAGAAAGTAGTCTACTGGGGAGACGGAAATTACAAGTAGAGAGGTGTGGGCTATAGATATATATTAGATTTGAGAATCTTAAGTACTTAGTGGATACCTGAAATTGCTTTGAGGATAAGTTTTACAAGAGAGAACCAGAATGAAGAAAGGAGAGATCCAAGGACAGAATCTCATATTCAAGACCGTGGGCTGACAAGTGTCCACTTGATGTGGCCATTAAGTTGTTAGTGGTGTTGATGATGATGATGTCAGTGGGTGGTGAAGCTAGATGCTAGATTGAAGTGACTTGAGGAAGTAGAAATGGTGAATATGGTCTCTTAAGTTCCTAGGCTTAGTTATGAAGGGAATGAAAATGACAAGAAAGCTGAAAAGGCTTGAAGATATCAATAGAGAAAAAGACAAAGGGTAAAATAGAACATAAGGCCCTCCATAAACAAGCCATTGCTTTCTTTTCAACTCCCATATTCTTCCTTTTCCCCCTTTTAAGCTCCTTAGTCACTTGAAATTTCTCAAATGGGTCATATTTTTTTTTTACTTAGATAAACCATTTTGTGTGCTTTTTCCTGCTTGAAATAACTTTTCATTGTAAGGCATTCTCTTGTATTCCTACTTGTCTTTACAGAGATAAGTAAAACAGTTATGAATACCTACTATGCACTAAGCACTGTGTTCAGGGCATTAAATCAATTGCCTTAATGAATCATCACAGAAACTCTGTAATATTGGCATAATAATCTCCATTTTATAGGTGAAAAGCTGGACTTAGAAAGGTATAATGACTTGCTCAAATATACATTTTGTACATGGTAAGTCAGAAATTTGAATTTTTGACTGCTTGACTCTAAAGCCTGTGTTCTAGTCTCAGCTTAATTAAGCACCCACTCCTTTGTAAAATGTCCTCTGTCCCAAGGGTGTGATCTCTCCTACAAGCAGTGGGGCACACAGGAGGTTTTGCATCATAACAGATTAATGTTGATTTCACCCACTTTTGCAACACTGACATATCTTGCGTATGTCAACTCTAGCACTTATTACAACATACTGTAATATTAAAAAATATAAAGAGCACAGTCACAGGCAGCAAGGAGCCATACAAGATTTTGACTATTTAAGTAGAGAATGACTGACACTTAGTTGTAAGAGGAAACACTTATGCTAATAGGGAGGGTAAATTTGGAAAGGAAGAGACTGGAAGCAGACAGATAAACTGAGTAATAATATCTAAATCCAAATGAGAGAAGTGAGGACCTAACTAAAGGTATCATAGGGAGGCTAGAAATGAGACAAAAGGATTGAGGGAGGTTTTAAGAAGCAGAATCACTAAGACTTGGCTAGTTGGTTGGAGACAGAGTGATGACACATTTTTCTAGCTGAATGGATTGAATAGATTGAATGGATTGATGTATCTCAATGAAAATGGAAATACAGAAGAGAGAACAGATTTGAGGAGGAAGTGTGGAGCCAACTATGAAATATGTGTGAGACATGGAGGAGAGGGAAGGAGAACACAACCAAGATCCTGAGTAGAAATACAACCAAGCCTGAGAAATTCTATATCCAATACTCATTTATCTATAGAAAGTTTTAGTTCCTAATTATTATCTGGGATTTTGACTCTGTTTGGCAACCAAATTTCTATACAAGACTTCTCAACAGAACACTATTTCTCAAAGTTTCCCATGATGAAATAAAAAATATATTCTTCAAAAATATTTCATTTTGCTCTTCCCACAAGTGGCCTAAGGTGATTCCTGAAAACACTTTGCTATTCACTTAACCCAGAAAACTGCACAAAATCATGCAAATCAAGAGTTTCAAGTCTTTGTGTTCACTTTAAGAGCATCTGTGAAATTGCCCAGGCCATTGAGGGTATGCATCTGAAAAGCCGCCAAGTATCTGAAAAGTATTATTTTGCAGAAGCTAACCCATCATTATAATGGTGGAGCTGGTATGTATGCCCATGCAACCAGTCGGGTGGGCACAGGGTCAGAGGCCCCAGGAGAGTGAATTTACACATGCAGAGGAATACTGAACTTGAGGGTTTAGATGTAGATTCTCTGATCACTGAGCACTTGTAAGTGAACTAAAACTCCCGTGATGTGCTGCCCACTCATAGACATCATGGGCAGATTAACCCATATATGATCTTGCCCTGACACATTGAGGTAATCTTATGAAAAAGAACAAATGGTTTCCAAGTCACAGGAACAGATTGCACAGAAGAAGATATCCCTGAAGAAACTGAAGAAACAAAAGCTTACATCCTGTGAATAAATTCGACATAAAATAAATGCAAATAAGGGTAAAAAATTATTTTAGTTAAAAATTTAATTTTTTTGCTATTTTTTGCTATTTTTTCAGTTCTTTTTTTTTTTTTTTTTTTGCTATTTTATTTTAGTTTTGTGTTGATGAAATGTGATGTCTTTAATACCCACCAGCATCACTTATACCCAAGGGTTTTGTAGTTCTATAATGACATAATAATCTGGGTATTGTTCTTGGATTATTTTGGTATCTAAAAACTACGGGAGTGCTTTAAGATATACTATGAACCACAGAAAATACACATTTGCTATTTGGTAAAGGAGAGAGCATAACATAATTGGCCAATATCACATCAGCATTTTCGGGAGTATAATGATGCCACATTCCACCCAGGCATATTTTATCACTTTCCTTGTCTGGTGTTGACATTGTTTGCAATTTTTAAGTCCTATGGTGCTCTGTTGGAGTTTAGAAATTAAAAAAGAGAGAGGGGTAATATTAATGATTTTGTGATCTACTTCCATATTCTTTTTGTCAGATACTATAATGTGACACAGAATACTAAAGCTCTTCTCTATTAAAGATGTTATTTTCATCACACATATATTAGAACTTTTCTCCTTCATGGAAATTAGTTCAAACGGTTAAGTTGTATTGAGGAGACTTAAAAAAAGTGAAATTATCTCTGCCAAAGTTTCAGCAATAAGTTTGGTCATTAGTGCTCTCTAGTGGAGCAAGGATTTTGTGCTTACATCTTCAGACATCTCTCAAAGAGCTGTGTTTCCAGCAAATCTTACACACTGCTCAGGATGGCTTGATGCTCATGGTCTTACAGGCTGTACTATGGTGCTTGAGTGTGCAATCACAGGTATTAGCAGGGAGTTTTTAGTCATTCTGTACTTTGAAATTACTTCATTTTTATCAAATCTGTTTTGAAAGTGATGCTTCATTCTGTTACACTGTTAAAGGCCATGCATATACACATTCTATTCATGCTTTAGGAAACACTGAAACAATGTAACTTTAAGCACCAGATGTTATTGTTTCAGCATCCTGGATATTCTCCTTCTATTATTCTTAAATTATAGTTAATTGTTATTCTAAATTTATTACATCATAGACATTTATTATTCAAACTATACAGACACACCTCGCTTTATTGAGCTCTGCTCTAATGTGCTTCACAGATAATGCATATTTTACAAATCAAAGGTATGTGGCAACCCTACATAGAGCTAGTCTACTGGTGCAATTTTTCCAAGAGCATTCATTCAGTTCCTTTCTCTGTGTCACATTTTGGTAATTCTCACAATATTTCAAACTTTTTCATTATTATTATATTTGTTATGGTGATCAGTGTTCAGTGATCTTTGATGTTACTATTATTGTTTTGGGTGCCACCAACTGAACCCACATAGATAGCAAACTTAATAAATGTTGAGTGTGTGATCACTACTCCCCAGACCAGCCAATCCCCCATCTCTCTCTCTCTCCTTGGGCCTCTCTATTCCCTGAGTCACAACAATATTAAAATTAGACCAATTAATAACCCTAAGTGTTCAAGTGAAAGAAAAAGTTACATGTCCCTCACTTTAAATCAAAAACCAAAAATGATTAAGTTTAGTGAAGAAGGCATGTCAAAGCTAAGACAAGACCTCTTGCACCAAACAGCCAAATAAGTTAGTGAAGGCAAAGAAAATGTTCTTGAAGGAAATTAAAAGTGCTATTCCAGTGAACAGAAGAAGGATAAGAAAGTGAAAGAGCCTTATTGCTGATATGGAGAAAATTTCAGTGGTCTGAATAGAAGATCAAATCAGCCACAACATTCCCTTAAATCAAAGCCAAATCCGGGCCGCCTGGGTGGCTCAGTTGGTTAAGCGACTGCCTTGGGCTCAGGTCATGATCCTGGAGTCCCTGGATCGAGTCCCGCATCGGGCTCCCTGCTCGGCAGGGAGTCTGCTTCTCCCTCTGACCCTCCCCCCTCTCATGTGCTGTCTCTCTCATTCTCTCTCTCTCAAATAAATAAATAAAATCTTTAAAAAAAAAAAAAAAAGCCAAATCCGGAGCAAAGCCCTAACTCTCTTCAATCTATGAAGGCTGAGAGAGGTGAGGAGGTTGCAGAAGACAAGTTGGAAGCTAGCAGAGCTTAGTTCATGAAATTTAAGGAAAGAAGATGCTCCATAACATAAAAGTACAAGGTGAGGCAGCAAATACTAATGTAGAAGCTGCATCAAGTCATTCAGAAGATCTAGCTAAGGTAATTAATGAAGGTGGCTACACTAAACAACAGATTTCAATGCAGACAAAACAGACTTCAATAGATAGAAGATGTCACTTAAGGCTTTCATAGCTATACAGGAGAAGTCAAGTCCTGGCTTCAAAGCTTCAGAGAGCAGGTTGATTCTTATTAGTGGCTAGTGCAGCTGGCAACTTTATGCTCATTGACAATTTATGTTCATATATGCTCATTTACCATTGATGCTCATTTGCCATTATGAAAATCCTTGGGCCCTTAAGAATTATGCTAAATCTACTCTATCTGTGCTCTATAAATGGAACAACAAAGTCTGGATAACAACACATCTGTTTACAATATGATTTACTGACTATTGTAAGCCCACCTTTCAGCCCTATTGCTTAGACCAAAAAAAAAAAAAAAATTTTCAAAATATTACTGCTCATTGACAATGCACCTGTTCACCCAAGAGCTCTGATGAAAGTGTATAACAAGATTCATGTTGTTTTCATGACTGTTAACACATCCATTCTGCAGCCCAGGGATCAAGGAGTAATTTCAAATTTCAAGTCTTCTTATTGAAGAAATACAGTTCATAAGGGCATAGCTGCCATAGATAGTGATTTCTCTGATGGATCCATACAAAGCAAATTGAAAACCTCTGGAAAGGATTCACTATTATATGCCATTAAGATTTTGTGATTCATAGGAAGAAGTCATAATATTAACATAAACAGAAATTTAGAAACTTTCATTCCAACCCTCATGGTGGTTTTGAGGGTTTTAAGACTGGAGCAAGTAACTGCAGATGTGGTGGAAATAGCAGGAGAACTAGAATTAGAAGTGGAGCTTGAAGAGGAGCTAAGATGGTGGAGTAGTAGGAGGACCCTATGGTTGCCTGGTCCCTCAAACTCAGCTAGATAAATATCAAATCATTCTGAACACCCAAGAAATCAATCCAAGGACTGACAGAACAAACTGCACAACTAGAGGGAGAGAAGAGGACACATTATGGAAGGTAGGAGGTATGGAGAAGTGATTTGGGGGAGAGGCAGATCATGGGTGCTGCAATAGGGATGGAGCCTTGGTCATGGAGAGATGAGAGAGTGCAGTGTGTAGGGGATTGCACAAGGAAAACACTTCCTAAAAGCCACTGACTGGAAAAACCAGGGGGGCTGATTTTTGTGAGTTTTTACAACCAGCAAGCCTCCAAGACTGGAGTTTTAGAGGTCTACGGCATGGCTGGTGTGGATCCCTGCAGATGCTGCAGTACTCCTGTGGACAAGGAGGGCAGAGGACCAGTAGCAGATGGCACAATCTGAGGATTCCCTGGGATGCACTGGGAGAGACAGTTCTCCCTTCTTAAAGTGCATCTGGGAGAGGTAGCATTGCCTCTCTGGGGACAAAGGAGCCAGTGGGTGCCATTTCTCTCCTCCATTCCTCAGCATAAACTAACTTCAGTAAGTAGCACAGTACCAAGAATTCTGGCCTAAATCCCTTACCCCAAGCCCCACCCCGCTGCATTCTGCAGGTGCTGCCTTTCTCAGCCAAGTTTGCCTGAGAATCAGTGCAGCAGGCCCCTTCCCTAGAAGACCAGCACAATCATCCCCCCCACCACATGCACCATGTCTACTGACCATAGAGTGCTGCAAAGCTTCAGCGCTAGTAGAAATAGCATCAGATTTATTATTTTATTTTATTTTTGAATAAAAAACCTCACTTTTTTTAAAAAAAAGATTTTATTTATTTATTTGAGAGAGAGAGAGAATATGAGGAGGAAGAGAGGGAGAGGGACAAGCAGACTCCATGTTGAGCACAGAGCTGGACACAGAGTTCAATCTCATGATCCTGAGATGATGATCTGAGCAAAAATCAAGAGTTGGATGCTTAACTGACTGAGCCACCCATGCATCCCACAAAAGGTCTCTTTTACCAAGCAGGCCGGAGCACACCTAGTTAAAACATGCCACACTCTGGCCAAGGTCCAAACACTCCCCACTGCAGGCAAGGCGAAACTCTACAGAGGACTGATCTGAGGGAAAGAGCAGCCAAAACACAGCAGCAGAGTGCACACAGCATATACCAGAGACACTTCTTGAAGTGTCAGGCCTTGGACAGTATATGACCTCTTTATAAAGCCATTACTCTCAGGAGCAGGAAACATAACAGGCTTTCCTAACACAGAGAAGAAGACAAAGACCTAGAGAAAATACCAAGATGAAGGAATTCATCCCAAAAGAAAGAACAAGAAAAGGTCATGGGATCTAATTGAAACAGATATAAGTAATATGCTTGATCCAGAATTTAAAGCAACAATCATAAGGATACTAGCTGGGCTTGAGAAAAGCATAGAAGACACCAGGGAGTCCCTTCCTGCAGAGATAAAAGACCTAAGAACTAGTCAGATGAAATTAAAAATGCTACAACTGAGATGTGAAACCCACTGACTACAAGTATGGAAGAAGTAGAGGAATGAATAAGTGATATAGAAGATAAAATTATGGAAAATAATGAAGCTGAAAAGAAGAGGGAAAGAAAAAATATTGGATCATGAATATAGACTTAGGGAATTCAGTGACTCCATAAAGCATAATAACATTTGTATCATAGGAGTCCCAGAAGAAGAGAGGGAAAAGGAGCAGAAGGTTTATTTGAGAAAATTATAAAGGAAAACTTACCTAATCTGGGAGAGGAAATAGACATCCAAATCTAGGAGGCACAGAGAACTCCCGTCAAACTCAACAAAAGCAGGCCAACACTAAGACACATTGTAGTTAAATTTGCAAAATGCAGAGATAAAGAAAAAATCCTAAAAGCAGCAAGACAAAAGAAGTCCCTAACTTACAAGGGAAGACAAAGAAGGTTAGCAGCAGATCTCTCCACAGAAACTTGGAAGGTCAGAAGAAAGTGGCATAATATATTCAATGTGCTGAATGGGAAAAATATCCAGCAAGGCTGTTATTCAGAATAGAAGGAGAGATAAAGAGTTTCCCAGACAAACAGAAACTAAAGGAGTTTGTGACCATTAAACCAGCCCTGAAAGAAATATTAAAGGGATTCTCTGAGTGGGAAAGAAAGACCAAAAGCAACAAAGACCAGAAAGGAACAGAGAAAATCTCCAGAAACAACAACTTAACAGGTAATACAATGGCACTAAATTCATATCTATCAATAATCACTCTGAATGTAAATGGACTAAATGTACCAATCAAATACATAATGTGTCAGAATGGATAAAACAACAACAACAACAACAAGACCCATCTATATGCTGCCTAAAAGAGACTCATTTTAGACCTAAAGACACCTGCAGATTGAAATGACGGGATGAAGAACTATTTATCACACTAATGAAAGCCAGAGTAGCCATACTTATATCAGACAAACTAGGTTTTAAACCAAAAAACTGTAACAAGAGATGAAGAAGGGTGCCTGGGTGGCTCAGATGGTTAAGCATCTGCCTTCGGCTCAGGTCATGATTCCTGGGATCGAGTCCCGCATTGGGCTCCCTGCTCCTTGGGAGCCTGCTTCTCTCTCTCTCTCTCTCTCTCTCATGAATAAATAAATAAAATCTTTTTTTAAAAAAAGAGAGAGATGAAGAAGGGGACTATATCATAATAAAGGGGTCTACCCAACAAGATCTAACAATTGTAAATATTTATGCCCCCAACTTGGGAGCATCCAAATATATAAAACAATTAATAACAAACATAAAGGAACTCATTGATAACAATGCAATGATAGTAGGGAACTTTAATACCCAACTTACCTCAATGGACATATCATCTAAGCAGAAAATCAACAAGGAAACAATGGCTTTGAATGACACACTGGGCCAGATGGACTTAACAGATATATTCAGAACATTTCACCCTAAAACAGCAGAGAACACATTCTTTTCAAGTGCACATGCTACATTCTCTAGAGTAGATCACATACTGGGTAACAAATCAGGCCTCAACAAGTACAAAAAGATTGAGATCATACCATGCATATTTTCTGACCACTATGCTAGGAAACTTCAAATCAACCATAAGAAAAAATTTGGAAGGACTGCAAGTACATGGAGGTTAAGGAACATTCTACCAAAGAAGAACAATGTGGAAATTAAAGAAGAAATTAAAAACAAAATGCATGGAAACAAATGATAATGAAAACCTGATGGTCTAAAACCTTTGGGATGCAGCAAAAGCAGTCATAAGAGGGAATTATATATCAATAAAGGCCTATCTCAAGAAGCAAGAAAAATCTCAAATATCCAACCTAACCTTACACCTAAAAGAACTAGAAAAAGAACAACAAATGAAGCCTAAAACCAGAAAAAGTAGGGAAATAATAAAGATTAGAGCAGAAGTAAATGATATAGAAACAAACAAACAAAAAACCCAGTAGAACAGATCAATGAAACCATGATCTGTTTCTTTGAAAGAATTGATACAATTGATAAACCCATAGCCAGACTTATTAAAAAGAAAAGAGAAAGGACCCCAATAAATAAAATCACAAATGAAAGAGGAGAGATCACAACATACACCACAGAAATAAAAATAATTATAGAGTATTATGAGCAATTATATGCCAATAAATTGGGCAATCTGGAAGAAATGGATAAATTCCGAGAGACATGTAAAATACCAAAACTGAAACAGGAAGAAATAGAAAACTTGAACAGACTGAATAGATAACCAGCAAAGAAATTGAATCAGTAATCAAAAATCTCCCAACAAACAGAACTCCAGGGTGAGATGGCTTCCCAGGGGAATTCTACCAAGCATTTAAAGAAAAGTTAATATCTAGTCTTCTCAAATTGTTCCAAAAAAATAGAAATGGAAGGAAAACTTCCAAACTCATTTTACAAGGCCAGCATTACCTTGATTCCAAAACCAGAAAAAGACCTCACTAAAAAAGAATTAAAGGCCAATATCCTTGATGAGCATGGATGCAAAAATTCTCACCAAAATACTAGCCAATAGGATCCAACAGTATATTGAAAGAATCATTCACTACGATCAAGTGTGATTTATTCCTGGGCTGCAAGGGTGGTCCAATATTTGTAAATCAATCAACATGATACATCACATCAGTAAAAGAAAGAATAAGAACCATATGATCCTCTCAATAGATGCAGAAAAAGCATTTAACAAAGTACAGCATCCATTTTTGATAAAAACCCTCCACAAAGTAGGGATAGAGGTAACATATCTCAACATCATCAAGGCCATATACAAAACACCCACAGCTAATATCATCCTCAATGGTGAAAAACTGAGAGCTTTTCCTCTATGGTCAGGAACAAGAATAGGGATATCCATTCTTACCAATGTTATTTAACATAATAGTGGAAGTCTTAGGCTTAGCAATCAGACAACAAAAAGAAATAGAAGGCATCCAAATTGACAAGGAAAAAGTAAAACTTTCACTATTTGCAGACAACATGATATTCTATGTAGAAAACCATAAAGAATCCACCAAAAAATTGCTACAACTGATACACAAATTCAGTAAAGTTACAAGATACAAAATCAATGTACAGAAATCTGTTGTATTTCTATACACCAATAATGAAAGAGGAGAAAGGGAAATCAAGGAATCAATCCCATTTACAATTGCACCAAAAACCATAAGATTCCTAGGAATAAACTGAACCAAAGAGGTAAAAGATCTATACTCTGAAAACTATAGAACCCTTATGAAAGAAATTGTAGATGACACAAATAAATGGAAAAACATTCCATGCTCATGGATTGGAAGAAAAAACATTGTTAAAATGTCTATTTTACCCAAAGCAATCTACACATTTAATGCAATCCCTATCAAAATACTACCAACATTTTTCACAACACTAGAACAAACAATCCTAAAATTTGTACGGAACCACAAAAGACACAGAATAGCCAAAGCAACCCCGAAAAAGCAAAGCAAAGCTGTAGGCATCATAGTTCTGGACCTCAAGCTATGTTACAAAGCTGTAGTGATCAAGACAGTATGGTACTGGCACAAAACAGACACACAGATCAATGGAACAGAGTAGAAAACCCGGAAATGGACCCAAAATTACATGGTCAAGTAATCTTCAATAAAGCAGGAAAGAATATCCAATGGAAAAAGGTAGTCTCTTCAACAAATGGTGTTGGGAAAACTGGACAGCTACATGCAGAAGAATAAAACTGGACCATTTCCTTATACCACACACAAAAATAGACTCAAAATGGTTGAAAGACCTAAATGTGAGACAGGAGTCCATCAAAATCCTAGAGAAGAACAAAGGCAGCAACTTCTTTGACATTGGCCATAACAACTTCTTAACTAGATACGTCTATGGAGGCAAGGGGTACAAAAACAAAAATGAGCTATTAGGACTTCATCAAGATAAAAACCTTCTGCAGAATGAAGGAAACAATCAACAAATCAAAAGACAACCTTTGGAATAGGAGAAGATGTTTGCAAATGACATATCTGTTAAAGGGTTAGTATCCAAAATCTATAAAGAACTCATCAAACTCAACACCCCAAAACAAATAATCCAGTTAAGAAATGGGCAGAAGACATGAGTAGACATTTTTCCAAAAAAGACATACAGATGGCTAACAGACACATGAAAAGATGCTCAGCATCACTCATCATCAGGGAAATAACAAATCAAAACTATAATGAGATATCACCTCACACCTGTCAGAATGCCTAAAATCAACAAGACGGGAACCAACAGATATTGATGAGGATGCGGAGGAAGAGGAACCTTCTTACACTGTTGGTGGGAATGTAAACTGGTGCAGCCACTCTGGAAATCAGTATGGAGGTTCCACAAAAAGCTAAAAATAGAACTACGCTATGATCCAGCATTTGTACTACTAGGCATTTATTTACCCAAGGGATACAAAAATACTGATTTGAAGGGGCATATGCACCCTGATGTTTATAGCAGCATTATCAACAATAGCCAAACTATGGAAAGAGCTCAAGTCTCCATTCATTGATGAATGGATAAAGAAGAGGTGGTATATATACAATGGAATATTATCCATCAAAAAGAATGAAATCTTGTCAAGGTAACACATAAGAAAGAAAAGAAGAAGAAAGAAAGAAAGAAAGAAAAGAAAGAAAGAAAGAGAAAGAAAGAAAGAAATTTCAGCCAGTCTAGCTTCTCACACTTTCATTTGTTATATTTATTTTCCATATCCCTATTTCTATCAGAGCTTCTAGTAACAGCTCTTACCTCTTTGAGCAGTCATGCAACAGTGCATCTCTACCCTTTTTCTCACCAGTGCCTTTTCCTATCACTAAGAAGGTACTTTAGTCCTTCATTTTGGACGAAGAGTTGTATTCTATAGAACAAAGTTTATAAAATAGAAAAGCAATGGATTTGAAAGACAAAACAGAGGTTTAACAGGAAAGAGATGATGGTTGGAGAACTAAGACAAAGAGGACAAAGTAGAAAAGGTGGAGGTGTGGCTTTGGCTGAACATTTCAAAAGACAGAGCCAGCACAGAGCAGGGTGGGGCAGAGGAATAGAGCGTAGCCTGAGTGTGGTGAAACAGGGGAGGGCTGTTTATAGGAACACTGTCTAACATGGAAGGATATCACTTTAAAAATTTCATTTCTTCCCAACATTAGCTGACAAGAGCAAGTATCCTGAACCTTGGACCTCTAGTGACCTCTATTTTTTAACAAGCCTCATATCAAGGTACTTCTGCTATTTGAATAACAATCCTCACCTAAAGGCCAGCTTCACTGTATAAATAGCATGCAAAAGCAGTTCCTATGGTGCTATATTTCATAATGACAGAATGGCTAGAGTACTTTGCCAACTACCATGGTTTTATTTAATCAATGCATTCTACACTTCAACTCAGAATGTCCCATGCTATTGTTTCTATAGTTTTCAGACCTTGTATTTTACCCTACCCACATCTGCAAATTTACAATAAAAAATTATCTATAGGAACATGGTTCAGATCAACTGTCAGGTCACATTACAGACTATTTTAAAGAACCATTAACAGGAGTTGAACTCCTGGAGAGCTCGTCTTAGTGAGAAGTTTTCCTGGATCTCCTCTAGCTTACTCAGCCATATTAAAAACACTGATGACAGAAAGGTATTAATTTTGTGGCTTTCACCTACAGTTCCTGCCACCTGGAAGGATTTTTTTTTCCCATTGGTCTACATAGGATCAGGCAGGATTCTGTACTCCATGGGGAGCCCCTCACCTAATAACTATAAGCACTGAATATTGCCTTGATAGAGTATCCTAAATGAAAAGTGTTTTCCATCTTGTTCCAAAAAGAATTTAATAAAGTTTCATACATCTAAGTACTATGATTTATGGCAGCCAATGCTGGGACAGATTCTTCTAGCACCTAGTGAACTAAGGGATACACTTACCAACAAGTGGATCTGGGACCTGGCTGCAGTTCTGGGTACCATCCCTGACTCACTGTTTACTTCTAGCACTGCCTCCTGATGACCAGGAGAGAGAAGCTATGCCAGAAGCAGAGAGGTACCTCAAAAATACACATGAAAAAGAAATGCTGTGGAACATCAAAATCATGTTAGGGTGAAAAGAATGATATCTAGAACCCTATGTAGAGGAATGATATATAGAATCCTATGATTATTTTCTTCTTTAGAAAGAAGCACTCATCTTAGTTTCCTCCTGTATCAAATTGTACTGGGTGGGGGGGGATTGCTTTAAAATGGCTCTTGACAGTGTTTTCTTTCTGCCTACTCTTGAGTCTCCTTGTGTCATGAATTGAGCTCTTTTGCCTGTGGCTCATCTGCTTCTTACATTTCACACTGCACAGATTTCTGCCTCTGCCCAGTTCCCCTCCCATGGAGGATGTAAGAGTACTTTTTTGAGAAAGACGGTGGCAATTTAGGATAGATTGCTTGGAAACATAAATGATAGTAAGCACAATTGAAGTAGGTAAAATAAAAACTAGGCATTAAAATATATAATTGGATGATAGAAAATATAGTTGCTTATGTTATATAAGAAAGCACTGGTGAATTTTTATGATTTTCCTAAGGTTGTATGGTTGCATCCTAATTGAAAGTTGGTAGGCAAATACGTATAAGTATAATATATGTGTAAACTTGGAATTGTTGAAATAGTAGCTATAAGATATATTGGCAGAAGTTTGATAACAACCAGCATATTGTTGTTAATATATCAGATATTCCTCTCTTTGCTAAACTCAATAGAGTGGTAGAGCTTATTAATATTGCTGTTTCATTAAGCAGAAATATCTCAAGGATGTGTGTACAGAATACGAATAAGTATTTGGGATTGGAAGAAGAATAAAACAAATGAAGTTTTGAGGGAAGCACAGTAAAGCCATTTATGCTTCTGATGATTAAGTTCTACATACATAAGGAACTGGGGTTTCATTGGCCATGACATAAATTCAGAAATTGGTATTTCTGTTCACATGAACGGGACAATAATCTCAGTGATAGATTATATTCATGCAATTAATTAATGCAACTTGTTAAATGTATGAAGATGAATGCTTATCTGAGTTTCAAATATAACAACAACATCAGTAACAGTAATGAAGATCCTATCATCACTTTTTCCCAGTGATCTTTAAATACTTGATTATAACATAATTTCCTGTTAACATATACATGCAATGTGAATGTGGAAATTCTCCTGAGTTAACTATTCCCTGCCTCAAAGCCTCAAAAGCCATCCTCTGATTTGAAGAAAAGCAGAATTGAGCTGTAATTAAATTCTAACGTTTTTGTGATCTGTGTAAATGTTATTGTGAAGGAACAATTCCCAGAGATGAAGATATACCTAAGAAAAGAGATGCCTGATGAGGTTGGAGGCTCAGGTAGTCTGGTGATAATAACAAATGACAGAAGGATCCCTTAAAGAGAAAAGAGGGACAGAAAGGAGGAAAAGGGGAGGTGGGGAAGACGGAAGTATCCAGATGTTGGCTATATTGGGGCATTCTAGTTAAGGGGGCAGAGGAAGATGCTCAGTAGTGTAAGTGAAGCTAATCAGGCATTCAGTTGGCAAAGCCCTGAAAATTGCAATGGCTCAGATGTTAAGTGGTTAGAAATAGATCATTATAGACCTGAAGTGGTCGAGATGGGGAGCATGTAGTACCCAGACAGAAGTGGGGAAAGTCTAACCTGAATTGCCACAGTCTCTCTCCAAAAAAGGCTCTTATATTTCTATGATGTGGGAACTGGACAGAGGCAGAAACCTTGGACATGCAACATAAGAACCAGATAAGCTGACTTCGTGAAGGAAGGAGACTCAAGAGTAGGCAGAAAAAGAGGCTGCCAGGAGCCCTTTCAAGCAATTACCCATATCATTTGTTACAAAGGTAGTGACAGAAGGAGATCGAGTTGTCAGACTGGGTCTAGAAATAGAAGTAAAGTAAATTAGGAAAGAGCAAGAATACAGGGAAAGAGAGTCTGGAATATATTTAATAAATATAGGTCAACAGAAATGATTACCCTGAGAATATAGATATGGATATAATTATAAAGATATAATTTTACTTAACTCTCTATAGGATATGACCAAGATATGGTGATTTGCTTATGATGTTATGCTAATTATATCTATATCTTTTCTTTGTCAAAAATGAAGTCTCTTTTTGATTATAAAAGTAAAATATGCTCATTGGTGAAACTTTGAAAAATATGTAAACACTTAAAAAAAATCAAACTTGCCTGTAACACTGGAATACTGTTCAGATATAATGGCTGTATGCATTTTGCTGTATTTCCTTCCTATCTTTTTTGATACATTTTTTTCTGAATTGAGAGCATACTGATTACAAGTTTATATTCTTTTTTAAAATTATTATATAATGAATTTCTCATGTTATCAAAGCCTCTTTTTAAAAATAACCTCTTTTAAAAAATTTTCTAATGGATGCATTATTCTTCATGCTATGGATACACAAAATTTTCTTTTTCTTTTTTTTTGTAAAGTTAAGCTCAACCCCACCAATTTTTGCTTTTAGGAAAGTTACTATTATAAAATAATTTCATATATGTATATTTCAAACTATAACTTTCTTTTGAATTCCAAATGATTCTCAGATGTTAAATTATTGCATCAAAAAGATAGGAATTTTTTTTAAATTTAAAATACATTTTCAAATTGTCTTGGGAGAAAAATCAGTTTCTAATTCACTATAGCCCTCGTTTTAAAATTATTATTATTCTAATCAATAGTACTAAACCTATTAATAGTTTATTCAAATATTTAATTATTAAATTTAATAAAATTATTCAATTTACATTTATTTTTATTTTACTTTGACAATTTGAAAGATATTAAGATTCTAATGTGTAAATTTGTATTGCTTAATAAAATTGAATATTTTCTCTAAGTTTATGAGCTTTTTAATTTTTTGTGTGTGCTGTTTAGTTACTTTATTATTACATGGTAAGGACATTAATTCCTTGAAGCTCTATTCATGATAAATAATATTTACCATGTGTGTCTCTTTTTAAATTGTATTTATAGTTTTATGCCATTGAGAAATTTAAATTTTTATGTGATCTGGTCTGGTTTCCTTGTGCTTTTTCCCCATTGTTTTTAAATTTGGAAATTTTGAATTTAGAAAATCATCACTCAGGCCCACGGTAAAAAACATATACACTTATATTTTCTTACGAATTTCATTTTCTTTTTTCTTTCCGCCTTTTTTTTTTAAGAGAGGCAGAAAGGGGGGAGGGGCAGAAGGAGAGAGAGAATCTTAAGCAGACTCCTCACCCAGTGCAGAGCCCAATGCTGGGCTCTATCTCACAACCCTGAGATCATGACCTGAGCTGAAATCAAGAGTCAGACACTTAACTGGCTGAGCCACCTAGGTGCCTTTTCTTATGAATTTCAATTCTCTGTTTTTAAAAAAATATTTAACTATGGAAAACTAAAATGTATTATGGTATAAAGCATAATTTTAAAATATTTTTTATATTTTCTGTTCACTCATTTATAAATATTTATTTGAAGTGAATGGGGGACGCCTGGGTGGCTCAGTCGTTAAGCATCTGCCTTTGGCTCAGGTCATGGGATCGAGCCCTGCATCAGGCTCCCTGCTCCACAGGGAGCCTGCTTCTCCCTATCCCACTCCCTCTGCTTGTGTTCCCTTTCTAGCTGTGTCTCTCTCTGTCAAATAAATAAATAAAACCTTAAAAAAAAATAAAGTGAATGGGTGTCAGGCTCTATAGTAAACTCTTAGGATATCAGTGAACAAAACAGACAATGATCTTTGCCCTAAGGGAGCTTACATTCTAGTCAGGGGGTGGAGATACATATAATCTCTCTATATAAATATAAATATAATATATATATATATACACATAATCTATCTATCTATCATCTATCTATCTCTCTATCATCTATATAATTTTTGTTCCTCAATGTTTAATGCTCTCTATGAAGTAGGAAGTAGAAAGCAAAATCAACAACTAGTATTAGATGCAGAAGGATGGCCTTGGTGTTCTAGAGGAGACAAGAAGGTAGGGAATTGTCACATGGGGCGGGTGGCAGAGTAAAGAAACTAGGTAAGTACGGTATGATTTCCTAGCAGTCTGGAGATCCTACTTGAGCTTAGTAAAATTAATGTGAAGAAAAAGCATTCAGCATGATTTTAAGCTTTTCTCCAACCACATTCAACTGCATAGGTGCAAGTGTAAAGCAGGCAGGGTTGAATTTATTCAGGTCTGTGTTTTTTTCCTTACAAGGAAAGCCAAAAAGGGGTGAGGGAGCAGAAGGTGTATATATAGGGGGATGATGATGATGGAATTGAAGATACTAAAAAAGAAAGTGAAGGATTCAAGGGGATAAAGGGCTATTGAAGTAACAGGATCAGTCAGTTGGCAGGATTGGAGATTTATTGGACTGGGGTACTGGAAGATTTGGAAATGTAGGACATGGAGGTTATCAAGGGGTTGCAGTTATTGGCAGTGAAGAGAAACTGGCATGACCCTGAGAGTGCATGCCTCCTTAAACTTTGTACTTGCCTCACCCTAATCTCATCCTTGCTGAAATACTGAAATGGTCTAAAAATAAGAAGACAGTATTGGCTAGAGTAATAAACTGAGATAAATTGTTGAAAGGTAGAAAGAATGTCCTGAAGAATAGCAGTAAAATGAGGGATAGAGGATGATGTGCTGTGATGACCTGTGTTAACTCAGAAAGAAGGGGAGCAGCAAGAAGCAAGAACTCCACCTTTAGACCCAGTAGGATGATCCCAGAAAAAGGAAGTACAGCCCACTGAAAACAGAAACGTAGCAGTAGTATTCAATGTTCATAACACTGGAAACTGGCCCTTGAGCTCCCATAGCTACCATCTGTCTCAGCCTGATCTCTTTTTGTCTCTGCAATCTGCTGTCTGCTCTAGATTTTCCAGTTTGGCAAACCAATCGTTCAGTTTCTCTGGCTCTCTACTGTTTCTCTTCATTTCCCAGCTGATGGCTTAATTTCCCCTCTGGCCTACCACTTGTTTTGGAAAATGCTTCTTTGCCTTGGCTCCCAGACCTGCTTCGTGTATGTGCCTCGGTAGTCCTATAGGATGTACGCAGGAATCATGGGATGTACACCGCTCTCCTCTGTTTAAATACAGCTAGCAAGAAAGCACACTAATGGGGCAATTTTAATAAAATGATTCTGATTTCAATCACAGTAGAAAATTATATAACTTGATCTACTGTCCATTTGCCTCATAAAATTTTGCAGTGAGGAAATAGCAAAAAAACTAAAATTCTACATTGGTTTCTCAAAAATAAAAATCACCGGACTCTTATTTTCAATCAATTGCTTTAAAGATTCCTGCTCAAATTATGTCTCTTCAACTTCAAGCCAAACGAAGCATTCAAAATCTCATTTATTATGCAATAGATATTTATATTTATTAGAGATATTATAAAGATATTTAATATTTCAATATCTAGTAAATGTGGTTCCAGGTTTTTTTTGTTTTTATCATTTTATACTTCAGAAAGTCCCATATATCATTAAGGTATATGATTTACAGTTAATTACAATGCTCTTTTACTATTGGGCTCTAGATAAGAAACATATCTTCTCTGTCACATACAAACCTTTGTCACATACCTTGCTCCAATATTTATTCACTTTGGTTTCTATAGACTCTCTTGTCCTATCTCCACTTACCAAAACACTGGTGACCAACATTCCATTCCTCTATAAAACAACCAGTGTTCTTGACTGATCAGCCACCATCCCACAGCCTTGAGCACCCCTGTACCCTCCAGCTGACTTACAGGTTTACCAGGAGTTAGTTGAGTTTGCCCCCAAAGTTATTTTTATTCCGTTTCACTTGTCACTTTAAATTTAAATAAATATTTTGTAAACCATTTAAGTATGTGTGAGAGAAATAAACAAAAAAACCACAATTTATTTCTATGAAAATTAAATTGAATGCTTTGAAAGTTTTGATAAAGTTAAGTTATAAATTATAGTTGAATTAGATGTGGACAGAAACAGTCTGTAAAAGTTTGAGAAAGCTTTTATTTTCTAAGGGCTTTAAGTTTAATTCCACTTTAAAGAATTCACAACTGAGAAATTATAAATGATGTCTCATGAGTGTAATTTATTGAACTAAACTCTTTGACCTATATGCAAGCGTGATGGAAAAGTGTGCCCTTATATGCTTTACCTTAAAATAAACTTTAAAACTATGTGTCATACTTGATGAATCCCCATTTCAGTCTATATTTGAAATGAGATCAACTAAAGTTTCTAATAACATTGGATAGGATGCTGTCTACTGTACATTCCCCTCTATACTACAGTCTTCCTGAAACCGAAATTCAAATCTACTTCATCTGATTCCAAATCCTTTGTTTTTAACCACTATGGTAACATTATTCAATTCTTGCGTAACTTTTCATACCTTCAAACAAAGGATAAAATCAACAAAAACCTTTAGTTTTATAATTACCTTCTAGCCAAAACCCAGTATTTCTCCTTTTCAAAGCCAAGTTCCTCAACAGAATGGACGATGATTTCTTCCTCCACTCCACGCACTCCTCAAGCTACAGCAGCCGAGGATCTGGCAAACCACTCTGGTAAAAACCTGGGGCTGCTGTTGAAAGGTCCACCCAAGACTCTTTCAGTTAGACTTTCCCAATGGATTCTTTTTATCCCCTGTCTTATTTGATCCCACCGCAGTATTTGAAACTATTAGCTGTTCCCTCCATCTTCATATTGTCTCCTTTCTTGGCAATTCTTCCTCTATCCGTTTTCTCTCATTCTCTTTTGCAGGTCTGCTTTTCATACGCTTACTTCTTATAGGATTTGTCGATGGTTCTCTCATGTTCCTTTCTTTAATTTTTGATTATAAAAGTAAAATATGGCCATGATAGCATATTAGATATTAAACATTACCTTGAAAGTAACATAAAATTTACAATCATGGATAATTATGCCACCTAGCCATTACTACTGCCATCATACTGATACTTTTCCTGCCTTCTCTGTGCCTAATATATTTGACAGAAGTGAAATGATATCCACATTTTATTTTTTTTCTACATTTTCATTAAATATTATTTTATACATTTTCTAACTGGTATTTTTAAATGTGATTTTTTTTAATTGTTGGATAACATTAAAATATATGGATTTGTGTTGGTTTATTTAAGCATTTTGCTTCCCCCATTATTTGACATTTAACTTGCTTGTTTATATAAACATATTTTAACTCCAAATAAGAATTTTAACTTTCTAACTGTAAAGTTTAATTTATTCACCTTTATTGTCATAACTAATAACATCTTTTTTCAATAAAGGTAAGAGTGTGGTTTTTCCAAGCACTTACATATTAGAGAATGTGTAACTGCTGTATTCCTCACAAATAGTTAACTATTTGACTTGCCATAGAATTCTTAAGTCATATTTTTGCCCTATGAAGCTTAATATTTCAGATTATGTTCTGGAATTTAGTATTGTGAAACAGAAATATCCAGTCACCATGTTTTATTTTTTACAGGTGTCTTTTTTCCCCCGTCTGTTGTTTACAAGGATTTTTCTTTATCCACAAACTTAGCAATTTTTACTAAACTATGTCTAGGATTGATTGTTCAGAATTAACTTCAGTTGAGTACTTTGGTAGAATAACTTCATCAAGGGCCAGCAGTGAAAAGTAATCACACATTGGCATCTTTCTCTTAAGATATAAAACTAGAATTTTCAACACATTCTTAGTGCAGAACTGCTCAACTATAGAACAGTAGTATTAAATGTGTGATGCTGATAAACCTTTAGACTTATGTGGCAATATAAACTTATAGAGATTTTGGCAAGTATTTAGATAGGTACATCATTCAATTCTGCCTCAGGAGTTATTTGCTCATTTTTATGTTTCCTAGTTATAATATATTTGTATGTGACAGAATGATTGAGAAGAACATTTAGGCACATCATTCAATTTGATCCCCATCACAACTATGAGAAGGAAGTTTGGTTATTATTTTCCTATCTTATGGATCAGGGAAAAGATGCTCAGAGCAGTTCAGAAACTCTCCCCAGTTTATCCAACTATTAAGTCCTGGAGTAGGATTTGTAGGCCAGGTCTTCTGATTCCAAATACTGTTTGTTATACCTATTATGTTGAATTTTTTTACATAATTTATGTAATTATGAACCCAAGAGATGGAGGAACAGCCTCCATGAACTGGAGTAAGACCCTGGTGTCAGTGTCAGTATATGTGGAAAAGTTTCATTCTATCCATCTGAGAGTCTACCATCTTGGATTGATTAAACTGGCCCATAAGGAATTTTCCTTTCTTCAGGAAACCCATTTGAAATATAAGACTTCCAAGAAAAATCAAGCCATAGTTTTCCTTAAGGACAAATCTTGAGCATGTACTAGAATGTACAGAAGAAAAGAACAACTAGTGTGAGAAATGTACGATGATTAAGCTAAAAAGGAAAGAGGTGCTCATCAAAAAAGAAGAGGCTAACACACTTTATTTATTTCACTATATAACCTGGTAATACTTCTGTTTGAAAGTACTATAATACTCTAAATGTCTTATAACTCACATGTTTTGCATTATCAACTCATATGAAGTATGTCCTTCACATTTAAATATATTTCAAATTTCATAGGCATTATAATATAAACCCTAAAATACACATTTCAGCAGATTTTTCTATTAAAATCTGTAACATCGCTAAAAATTAGTATATATGTGCACATATATAGTGTACACATTGTTTAGAACTTTAAAATTATTTAAAAATTAGGGCACATTATATTGTAACAACTATGTAAATTTTGTACCACATGAAAATTAATACACCTGCTACTTTATTACTGTGAGGTACACATTTTGTTTAAGTTGTCGTGTAGTAAAGGGTTTCTTCACTTTCAGGTTACTTTACTTGTACTTTCTTCCTAATGATAATTGCCAAGGACTTTGAAGAATCTGAGACTCCGCTGTACTTTCTGGGTAACAAGCTAGCTTGCCATAGTTCCATGAATGCTGTCCCACACTCATGCAGTTCTGGGATAGAGATAAAGGACTTTCTTACTCGTGGCAATAGCAAGAGTCAGAGTAACAGCATTTTCTTGTGCTGGTTCTTCAAGCTCCATTTGCCACAGTATAATGCTAATGGGGCCAGGTGACAACTTCATACCCAATAGGTTACATTACAGAAGAACTTTGAACTTAGAGGTCCTGAATGCTTTATAATGGGAAGATATCATGTCTGCCCTCTACTCTGGAGGAAGGTATTACATCTAATTCCCAAGGATGTTTGCTATACAAAAAATCCTTAAAAGGTGGTCCAGAACAAAGGGTAGTTGGTACTTTACTCCCAAGATGTGCAGAAATGCAAGATGCTCAAGACACCCAATAATCATTTGCAATATGTTTAGTACTTTGTGATAATTTCTGAGCATATAAAATAAATACTAAACTACATATTCACATTAACCTTATTGGGATACATGACCTCCCTTTTCTTTTACAGCTTTAATGTTTTATGTCTAGTGACAATACCTGCCTATGTTTTAAGATTTTGAACCAGTTTTTTAGCTTTCCAAATACATAAAGCATATAAGTAAATGAATCTGGTTTTTGGCATTTTTAGAGCTACCTTGTGCCTGTGTTTTGTCCTTGCCATGGAGTCTTGTAAAATATAGTTTAGTGTTTTTAAAGAATAAATCTCCAGATAAATAGGTCAAGCATCTATCTCAGTCAAAACGCAAAAAAAAAAAAAAAAAAAAAAAAAAGGTCAAGATAAGAAAATAGCACTTGGAAGAATGGAAGAATTAGAATTCTATTCATGAAATTTATATCAATTTTTTCTTTTGAAATTCACATATTCTCATTATATGAAAACATACACAACATTACTTTATGCTACTTTTGAAAATCATGGAGAATATTGTTTGTTAAGCAAAATTAAAATTCATATGCAATAAATAAATCAGTTTGCTACCGATATGCACACACATACACACATAATAGGTATGATTATTTAGGATGTTTACATCTCCAGAAAAGAAAAATAGAAAAACCCCACCAGCATACCATTATGAAACAAATGTGGCCCATCTATCTCTCTCTCTCTCTAAAATGCATAGTATCTTATATCTATAGTACCCATAATAAATAGGTTATATGTAATATTTCAGTATGGACAATTTGTTTTTAGTATTTTAGATTCTCATATTTTGATAATACATATGATTATGTAGCATATGTTTAATTGAAAAATCCTGCTTTTCATTCTGCCTTTAAGAGTCGTTAAATACATTCATGTTCTGTTAAAATGAAAACATTTGAGAGGGGCTTGGGAAAAGCTGCAGACGAGAGGCTAGACAATCCTTCCTCAAAAAATAGATCTATCCACTCTTCAAGAATGATTCAAACACTCGTTATCGCTTAGATACCTGCCAAGCAATTGAAATCCCTCTAATTGCAAGGACCCTAAATGTAGCTTATTGCCTTCCTCTCCCATCTCCTGCCTTCTCTGGGTCATTTCATTCGCACCTCTCTTTCAAGCCATCTGGGATCCCTGGTACAGCCGAGTTTTAATGCCGAACACCTGGCCTGACAGTGTTTGCTGCTCTCTTTCACCTGCCAGCCCTTTGTTCCTCCCCAAGATTGAATGAGTACTGCAAGTCCTGTCAAGCATGCACACACAGAAGCTCCCCTTGTGTTCAGTCTCTTCCTCTGGTCCTTAAGTCTGGTAAATCCTTTTATTATTTTGCCTTTCCCATATAGCTGTTCCATCTACTTTGTGATCTTCAGGAGCCAAAAATCCACATGAGAATTAAATCTAGATAAATGTGATACCTCTAGAACACCAGAGAGGTAGGGAGGAAAAGCATAAGCGAAGGAAATCTCATAAAAAACTCCCTGCTCTTGCTACGAAATAGTTATAAATCATCTGGGTTTGCACTGAAATTTAAAAATTCAAAAGCTATGGGATTTGAAAAAATGTGTTATCAGTACTTAGAGAAATATCGAATAGCTCCTCCACAAAGCAGATAAACCCAACTTACCACCCAAGCCTTGGTTTTTCATTCTTTGTCTAGTACCTCCTGGGATTCATATCCCACCTCTTGAGCTCCTCCCACACACAAAGCTCCTTTTACACTTCCAAAAATAATTTCTGATCTGACATTCCCAGTGATATTGAGTCTACACCTCAACTTCCATCTGTTTCCCACTCTCAATTTCTATAGACTATACAACTAAGAATATGGTACTTGGCTTAGCAATCATTCTTCTTAATTATTCAGAAGTCTTTCCAAACTTTAGCCTTTTCCAAGTTTCTTCTTTCAGTCAATACAGACAACTTTCCCAGTTTAACTCAGACACAATTATACTTCTCAGAGGCTTCTGTTAAAATGATATCATTCACTTCTGGGCTCAATAAAACAAATGTGATTTAAAATTTTTGAAGCTTGAACAACTGAGAGCAACCAGGGTCCAGGGATTCATTTGGTGTAGGACTGACTCCGAGGTGTGTAAACACTCGTGGCCTTCTTCAAATGTGTAACGAGTAAAAACATTTTAAAAATGGGTAGGGGAATTTCAAAATATGGAAAAAATATTTTCCATTCTAATTGTATAGGATAAAAGAAAAAGAATAAAAAAATCCTAGAGCTTTATTGATTAAAACCCAAAGAAGTGAATAAGCCAGAATGTCACAGAATCTTATGGTAATCCTTTAGTCAAATTAGAATATTTCCATAGAAAACTATGGAGAAGCCAGCTTTGGGAATGAGGTAAGCAGAGTAATTTTAAATTATATAGAAATCATGAGGATATGGGTCCTATTACAGAGGGGCTCAGAACCGATTAGGCAAGGCTTAGTTTTTGATGACTTATTCTTGATAAGCCAATTCCAGAGAGATTTTATCACAATGTACGGGGGTCAAGGGAGTACCGACTCAGTCAGGTGGCTGCGGAGAAATGTTAAACTCTGATTCTTTCCCCTCCTCTTGCTCTGTACACCTGCTCCTGGGTCCTGCCTGCTGTCTCTCCTGTTCCATGTCCCATTGCTTGCCAGAAATAAACCAATTTTCATAATTAAGCAAAAAATCAGAATTAATTAATCTACGAGTGATACAGCTCTGGGAAATCAGGTAATATGTTTAAAAACTGAAAGAGGGAGAAGAGGGAAATTCTAATCTAAAATTTGAGGAAGAGAGAGGAACATTTCCAAATATAATCTCTGTGTGTACTATAGCCTTTGTTGGGTAAAACATCGGATAAGGATTATTGGTGGTGAAAGTGACTTATAATTCACCAGAACATACACTGGGGACGGTGTGAGAAACAAAACTTGCAGTCTCATGTATGTCTGGTATATAAACTTAGTTAACTTGAGATTTTAAACTAAGGAAGTAAAAAACAGAACTGAACTTTTGTGAGATAAGGCCATATGTGGAAAGTGGAAGTAGAATGATTCTTGGCTTAAAAGATAAAGATGGGGGTGGGGGAAGCAAAGTAGCATAGAATACCAAGGGCCTCTATAACTGTAGAGAAGCCCATGGGAAGCTATGGGGGAATTTAAATGAAAGACAAAGGAGACATGAATGTAAGTATGCTATAGGTCACCCAGTTGAGACTAGAAAATGTCACGGAGTGAAAAAAAAATGTTGAAACAAGATATATGAATATGTTTTAACTAATGGTGGAGGAACTTTGGGCAGAGGATTTCAGTAGCATGTTTCAGGAATCCTTTTATTGTCTCTGTTCTGATGGACATTTTTATCAGTGACTTGGAAGAGGCCATAAATGACAAGTGGATATATATGCAGTAAGAACAAAGTGGGCAAGGGTCCCAATAACTGGTTTATCAATTTTTCAGTTCTGCAACTGGTCCCTCATTTTTCTCTCACTACTTATCTTGATCTTCCTATATTTCTTCTTCTTTTCTTCCTTTCCATACAAAATTCCTAACAATTTTTTATACCCATGACAATGTTTCCTCAACAATATTGACATCTCAGATCTCTGATTTCCACCTCTATGATCCCACCAGAACGATCCTTGCTAATGTCCTTATAATGGTGTCCTAGTCATCAGATATAATGGACTTTATCAGCCTCTTTGGTATTTACCTCCTTGGACAAATTGATCCTTGTTATATTCTAGTCACCTCCTTTGGGTCCTTCTCCAATCACCTTCCAACACTGCAGTTCCTTACCGTCTCCCTTTGTCTTCTCACATTCTGCTGCTCTGAGGGCAAGCTCATATACTTTCATGATTGAAACAAATATCTGTAGCAATTATCTACTCTGAGTTCCAGGCCAAATATCTCCTTCTGAACATTCTAGAGGAAACTAGAGTTCAACAAAACTAATACAATAAAACTAATAATTTCCTTCTACATGAAACCTAACCCTCTCCTCCAGAAGGCATTGACTCAGAAAAAAAGAATGAGAAAACACACAGTTACCCATACACTAACTTCATGTTCTATGTCCAGTGATGGGCTGGGAGTTAGTTGACTATGGGCTTAACCAGCTATCATATGTGTGGCAACAAAAAAGGCAAGTTATTGATTGCAGGTTACTTTTATTCTTATAAAGTCATCGTTAAAATATCATCATTTTGAAGAAATGTAAAATACCCACTCCAAATTCTTAGTGCATTATTTGCATTATTCTTACTTTCATTATGTCACATACTTATTTTTCCCCATTGTATCATTCTTACTCCAAGGATAGAAAGTTTGTAGTCTATAAAAGACACCTTCCTGTATTAGAAAAATACAAATTATTTCTACATAAAAAAAATTGCATGTTTAGTTTTTCAAGGAAAACAATGTATCTTAATTTAAAAATAGATGCTCTTAAAATGATACATTTAATTCTTCCTCCTGACATTTGGATGATATGAACATACATGCATTATTATTTTGGGGGGACCATAAAAGGTTCCCCTACAACTAAACAAAACCTCCTTTTTCCTCTTGTATGCAACCTTTTAAAGTAGGACAGAGAAGAAGCTGGTTTGCCAGATTCCAAACACATGAAAACCATTGCACCTAAATTTAGAATTTTTAAAAATCTTTTTCCATATTCCAATTTGGCTTGGAAAAAATTTGAATTCTTCAGCTGCACTTTAAAAGTTATTCCTTCTTTCTAGTTCTAGGCTCAGGAACATGGTAACACTGCTTGTTTGTATAGCACTTTATGTCATTATATGTGTTAAGTCTGATCCTACAGAGGAAGTGGGTTGTTATAAAGTCCCCCAAGGTTCATTGGATTTGATACAAGGAGTAGAATAGCAGAGCAAGAAGAAGAAGAATTATTTTATCCCATTCATGGATGATATAGTTCCTCCTGCATGTTCTCTTGGCCTGTACTATGAGCGTAGAAGCATAGGTATGAGAAGACTGGGAATAATTTGTTGACCACAAATAAACAGTAATCCTTATTTTCAATGTTCTAGCCATAGTTTTTCCCACTCAAAAATATGCATGAATTTAGTTACCCGAAAGTCTTTCTCCTCTTGTATCATTTAGCTATTGCTGTGTAGTGACCTCCTTACTCCTCCCCACTCCAAAAAAAAAAAGAAACTCAATAGCTTAAAACAATAAACATTTATTATTTTTCATGAGTCTGTAAGTCAGCAGGCTGGTTTTTCTGGCCTTAGTTGGGCTCCCTAGTGCACCTGTAGTCAGGTGCAGCTCAAGGCCATAGCTCCGGTGGTCAAGGCTGGGCTCTCTCACATGATCGATTGTCTGTAAGCTAGTCTAGGTCATTGATCCTCCATCAGGCTAGCCCAAACTTAGGGTGCAGTCAGAGTTCCAAGAGCAGAAGTGTACACAGGTCTCTTGAAGTCTAGGCTTAGAACAGATACACCTTCATTTCTGCCTCATTCTTAGACCAGATTCAAGGGATGGAAAATAGGCCCCACTTATTGCTGGAGGAGTTGCAAAGTCACATTGTAAAGAGATTTGTTCCAGGTATTATTGTAGCATAACAACATCCCCCAAACATAGTTGCTTAAAACAACCATTTGATGTTTCTCACAAATTCTATGCATCAAGAATTTAGACGGAATGTAGGTGGCTCATCTCTACTCCATTATGTCTAGAAAGACTTGAAACCTAGAAGGGATTTGGCACCTGGAAGCTGGAGTCACCTGAAGGTTCATCACTCACATGTCTGGGACCTGAGCTAAGGTGACTTGAAGACTAAGAGGGCTAAATGGGGAGCCTGTGTGTGGTGCCTCTATGTGGTTTGGTTTCCTCATAGTATGGCAGCCAAAAGGTAGTCAATCTCTTTACATGGTAGTTCAGGGCTCCAGACCCAGAGCTACAAGGCAGAGGCTGCATTGCCTTTTAGGACACAGCCCTGGAAGTCATACAGAAAATATCCCACCATACTTTACTAGTCAGGGCAATCACAAGCCTTCCCTGACTCAAGGGGAGAGGAATTAGCATCCATCTCTTGATAACAGAGTACACCAAGACCCCATTGTAGATGATTATGTAGGATAAGAGATACTGTTTTAGTCACCTTAGAAAAATGCACTCTGCTGTAATCTGCATTTTAGCTACATCAATTCACATTCCCCCAGCAAGCAAAATACATTCACCCCTTACCCCAAAACCTGCATTATGGCATTAGCTTGAAATCCAGTGGCTCATTATCTAAATCAGGTCCCACTATGGATGAGGCTTCTTAAGTGTAATCCCTTGAGTACAGATCCTAAAATACAGTTTCTCCAGTTCTCTCTAATTCTGAAAATCTTTCAACTAAAGAGGCTCCCAGTCAGGCTACTGTGGAACAATGCTCTTAACATTCATAGGAACCCTAATTTTTAATAGAAACCTTCTGGTAGCATGCCCTTAAGTCCATGGAAAGATTTATTTCTGTTAGAAAGGCCTATGAAGTGTGACTGTTAATCTTCCTGAGGTCTTAATAAAGGGTTTTATCATCAACCCTTAGCTTTATCTTGACCCTACTAGTTGAAACAGTTATGAGCCCAGTGTACCTCTTGATGAAAGAGTGGTAAGATTACATTATAGAAGAACAAATGATAGAGGAGATATTGTTGCAACCATCTTTGGAAACCAGAACCTGCCATAAAAGGGATACCAGGAGGTCATTAACTGGATGGGATATCAATGTAATTAATCTACCAGACCCTGCCTATAAAGTCATTCATCCAGTTTTTGGACAAATATTTAAAGTATCTTCTATGTCTTGGGTACATTTCTGAGCATTAACAATGAACAAAACAAATATTCTACCCTCATAGCTCTTTACATTTTCATTGAGGGTCAGACAATAAATAATAAGCATAATACATAGTATATTAGATAGTGGTGCATGCAAACAAGAAGAAGAAAAAAGCGTAGGAAGGGAGATAGAAAGTACATGTCATGGATTACAAGTTTATATAGAAATACCAGGGAAGGTCACACTGAGAAGCTTATCTTTGAGTAAAGACTTAAAGGAGATCAGACAGTGAGCCATAAGGATATTGAGGAAAGAGGACTGCAGGTAGAAGGTATAGTAGGTGCAAAGTTTCTAAAGCAGTAGTGTGCCTGCTAAGTGTTGAAGGAATAGCAATAGAGTGAGCAAGGGGTAGAAAATGGGGTCACAGCAGTAATGTGGGCCAGGTCATGTAGGGACCTATTGGCTATTGTAAGTAATTAGACATTTACTCCGAGGGAGATGAGAAACAATAATGGATTTGTAGCTCATGAATGAAATGAACAAACTCCCTTTTGTCAGAATCACTCTGGCTCCTTTGTTGAAAATAGATTAAAGAAGGCAAGAACAGAACAGGAAAATTGGTTAGGAAACTGTGGAATTAACACAGATTAATGGGCTAAGGTGGTAGTGGTGGTGGTGAGTTGTTGTCTGATTCTGCATATAGTTTGAAGGTAGGGACAACAGGACCTGATGAGGTAGTGGACGTGGAGTATAAGTAAAAATTGAGGATAATGCCAAGATTCTTGGCTTGAACAATGGGGTGGATTTACTGGGGAGAGAAGCTGGGAAAGTATGAGAGGGGAAGAAAGCTAGGTGCCTGAATATTCTGCTGGGGTTTAAGAGGAGCATCTGATTCACAAATTGGTTCTTCTTTGCCAGACCAAGAACAACTGTGAGTTGTTTGTTTAACAAACAAAGGCATACATAAATGAATTCTATCCTGTGACAAAAGGGGAAACCTTCTTGTCACCCAGTGCTATATCAAACAAGACTGCTCAGGAGTGATTCAGACAGATTGTGTCTTTCCAACACTTCAACAATTCCCTTGTGAATGGCTTCCACATAGCTAAAATTTCCACCTAGATTCCCATCCTTTTTACCTTGAATATTTTCAGCTTCCAAATAGCTAGGGTTCTTAAGATGTCAAAAAGCTTTCTCAGTGAACCTAGCATTGTCATAAATGGGACACTTTGAGGTATAAATGCTGAAAGGGACAACTCCTCTTTAATTGCATTGATTACTATCAGTTGCCAGACAGTTGCTTTCCCTACCTGCTAACTAATCCCAAAGCACACTCATCCTAGACAAAAGCAAAAATTAAACTCAAAAGGCTGACAGTTTCAGCTGCTAACAATAGTCATTAATTAACCATTTTGCAGAAGATCTTCTAACTATTCATTGAATCTTTATTGTTATTACCAATACATTTACTGAGCACCTACCAAGTGCTAAGGGTCCGAAAATGGTATAAAACTCAGCCACTGCTGTTGCTTGGATTACAATCCACTAAAACACCCACAAAATTTTCAGGTTTCTACATTTGTTTAAGGTTCTGGTGTGTACCTAACTGTAATAAGGAGAGAGAAAGGAAACCAAAGGCAAGATAGGAAAAACAGATGAAAAGACCGTTCACTGTGTTTGCACGAAGAAATGTTTACCTAAAGGCTTCTAAGTGATGTTTTGATGAAAATGGTTTATCTATTTATCTCACTCAACTATGAGTGAGAACTTTTAGAGTGAGAACTTTTCTTTGAAATTTGCTGCTGCTTATGTCTTTCTAAAAAGGTTACTTTTGATATGCAGAAATGCCATTAATGCATTTTCTAATGGCAGAAACAGAAGCAAAGAGTGATATAAGAAGCAGTAGAAGGAGGAAGAATAAGAGCACATGAAGGTAGGGATTATGATTGTAAATTCCCAGGATTCAGAATGGAGATTGACACATGTCATTGACATTGTAGCAGATGCTCTATAGTAAATATTTCCTAAAAGAATGGATGGATGGGTGGGTGGACGGATGAATGGATAGATGAAGATGTGAATACAGTGAATGAAGACATTCAAAATTGTAGTGATGAAATCCAGGTCAAAAATCTTCATTTGGGATTTAGGATGGGGACTTTTCCTTTAATTAGTGGCAGAGCTATGAATCTTGCTCTCTGGTTCACAACGTCCTCATCTCTTTAAGAAGGTGACGATATTTAAGATCATTTCTAGGTCTAAAATACTTTCATAACAATGGTGATTTTTAAGTTTTTGAGCCATATATTCAGCCGCAGTTCATCTCTGAACCAGTAATTTGGGAATCTATTTTTAATATTAATTTTAACTTACTGTAAATATTAATTAGATGCTTGGATTTAACAATTCCACATGATAAGCATCATTATGTGCCTCATTATACAGATGAGGAAACTGAGGTAGAATGTAACTAATTTGCCCAAGGTTATAGAGGACTGCATAACAGACCCGGGACTCTGGATCACCTCTCTCTGACTCTGATTCCCAGGTCTTTAACTGTTGTCTATTTATTATTCTACCCAGCTTCTTTCGTAAGAATGTTTTTTTGTGTGAAGTGTCCATTACTTGGGAACAGATGCAAATTTCCTTCCTTACAGCTAGGGAGGTCATCAGTGTTGCTGCGCTGGGCACAGGATTAGGACTTGAAAGTGCCATCAAGCATGAAACACGGCAAGGATAAATATCCTGTGTCAGTGTGTTCAGGAGTCAGCCTTGAGGAAAGGAGACAGATAATAGGGCACAAGGCCCTAAGAATATAAGGCGTTTTGGAGGGATTGAGGAGGAGGACAGTTTGAAATCCTGGACAAGTGGGCAGAAATCAGGGAATATATCAAAGTAGAAAGGGTCAGGACAACAAGCAGGAGAGCAGAGCATCGTATAGAGTCTGTCGACCTTAATCACTGAAGCATATCCCTCCTCTGGGATTTTTTACTACTGTTGCATGTAGCAGGCACCAATTCGGGATTGCTGGTCTAGGCACAGCACGAAGAAGCAGAATTGGCAGCTCTGGGCGAAGGGGACAGGGGATCAGTAGCAGCTGCGGGTGAGCAGCTCCTGACACCTTAGCATGCCTTCTTTAGCTCTTGAGAGTTTTTCACTATCTGTTCAGTACCTTTTGCAAGGGGGAATTGGTTCTGCAGCATGTATCGTAGCTTCCCAGCTGGAAGAGTGCAATTATGGAACGCTGGAGTCTACCACAGCTGACAGGCTCTTTCTTTTTTTTTTTCCCCTGTCAGGAAAAAGTGACTCATAGCAACCATATATTGGTGGCATACACATGACTCTCTCCTCCCTGTGCCTCTGACCCCGCCCCCCACACACTTACTGTTGGCGTAAATCTACTTTTGTAATTCTACATTGCAAGTCGCTGCTATTTGCAAGACACTGTGGTAGGTGGAGGATATGAAAAGATAAATGAGATATTATTTCTACCTCTGAGGAGTTCATAGTCTCTATGAAAGAGAGATACATAAGCCAATAATCATAGCTAACAAGTATGGAGTACTGTAATGAGATATGGAGTACTTATAACAGGGCGGGTGCTATTACATTTATTGTAAGTACTAACTCATTTAATCCTCAAAGCCACCCTATGAGGCAGGAGCTGTTTTATCCTCACTTTACAGATAAAGAAACTGAGGCATGGAGGGGCGAAATAAATCAGTCAAGGTCACTCAACGAATAAGAGTCAGAAGCAGGATTTAAAAGCAAACAATATGGCTCCAGAGCCTGGTCTTGAAAGATAATGACTTACTGCCTTCTTACAAATAAAAAATTACCAAATTCAATTATAAGGGCAAGAAGGAAGACCTGCAGAAGAGGCAAGCTGATTACGTGAAAAACACAGATTTGGAGCGAGTGGCTTAAGTGGGGCTCTCTTAGCTGTTGTATGTCTTTGGACACATTCCTCAATTTTTCTGGGTCTCAAATTATTTGTTGAGAGAATGATACCTACTTTCGCGTGTTATTGTAAAGATAATAAGACACTGAAAATACCTACCACAGTGCCTGGCGCATATTAGGTCCTAAGCAGTGATGCTTGCAATTGTGGTGGTGGTGGTCGTGGTTTTGTTATCAGTGTGATGACGTATGAACGTATTGTGGGTACACAAAGAAATAACGACCGACTCTGCCTGAGTGAGCAGGGAAGGTGGTTTAGGGAAGGTCCTGTGAGGTTTGCCAAGGGGGGTGGCACTTGAACTGCGTCTTGAAGGATCAACAGAAATGTTCTAGGCAGATAAAGGGAAGAAAAACATTCTTTTTTTTTTTTTTAAGATTTTATTTATTTGACAGAGAGAGAGAGAGATAGTGAGAGCAGGAACACAAGCAGGGGGAGTGGGAGAGGGAGAAGCAGGCTCCCCGCCGAGCAGGGAGCTCATTGCGGGGCTCGATCCCAGGACCCTGGGATCATGACCTGAGCCGAAGGCAGACGCTTAACAACTGAGCCACCCAGGAGCCCCGGAAGAAAAGCATTCTAATCAGAGGGAACAACATGTGTATAACATGTATGGGGAATATCAAGTTTTTGTGTGTGGGTAATTTATGGTCTGTGTGTATGTGTACGTGTGTGTGTGTGTGTGTGCGCGCGTGTGTGTGTGTGTATTGGGAGAGAGTGGCTGGAGATGACACGAAAGATTTGGAAGACACAAATCACAAAAGGCCTTGTAAGTCATTGAATTTAGCCCCAAAGGCACAAAACCCTAAAGGTTGTATGAGAACTAACTCAGCAGTCTCCTAGATCCCCCTAAACTACTTTTTTAATAGTGTGTTGTCTTTTCTTCCTCCCAAATATTTTTAAGACATGTTAAAACTGATCCACAACATAGGCATACGGTGTTCTGTGATTGGGAAGACTTTGTTCCATTTTACCCGGAGTTATGATCTGTTCCCCCTATCTACTACAGCTCATTGAACAAATCAGCCAGCTACAGAGGTGGGTGATAAAGAACAAATGTTGCAAGAATGTTCCCTTTAATTATTTGTTGCAACTGTGGTCTTTACTGATCACCCTACTTTTGAGTCAGACATAAATGTCAAAACCTCAATGTCCTCAAATTGGATAAGAACCCATTTTTTGGTTGTTGTTAAAATATTTTTCAAAAGATTTTATTTATTTATTTATTTATTTATTTGAGAGAGAGAGAGAGCACAAGAGAATGCACGAGCAGGGGGGGAGGGGTAGAGGAAGACAGAGAAGCAGGCTTCCTGCCGAGCAGGGAGCCCAATGCCTGGGCTGGATCCCAGGACCCTGGGATCATGACCTGAGCCGAAGGCAGATGCTTAACGGACTGAACCACTCAAGCGCCTGATTATTCAAATTAATTCTTCCTGAGTAGGGGAAGACTCCTGCCTCTGTAACTGTTGCACGCACTTGACATCTGTATTTCCCAGGATTAAAACAAAACAAGTAGCATACCAAAAAAAGAAATACATGAGTAAGATACTAACTTTTGGAAACAACTGTTGAGTAAAATAAGCATACAAGTTTTTCAAAGAATGAAGCGTGGAAAAATTTTGAGCTTTTGTCAGAGGGATAATCTCAACAGCACTGGTTTTGTAGCCACACCTAAAAGCTGGTGAGAAAAACATCACCTCCTCTAATGGCCAAGGTAGCACTGTCCAAACTGCTTTTGGACAACTATTTATCCAACTGTTCAGCACTTACTGGTATTATAACTGATTCTTATTACATTACCTTCCTTTTGCCACATGACCCCTGGAATACATAGTAAATAGCTGTATAACATGTTACAGCTGCTTTTTTACCCTTCTGTCACAGATATCATCATAGTTGTTGTCTTTATGAAATACTAGATAATCTGGAGTATTCCAAGGAATGCCTAGCACTTTGTTTTTGTTTACTGTTTTGTTTGGTTTTTGTTTTATGCCTAGCACTTTGAATAAATGGGGTTTTACTGTCCTATTCTTTAGTGAAGAAACTTATTACACACTGTCCTTTGCACTTACTTTTCTTGGGTTTGCAGACTATAAGATTAATTATTTTAATCTTTTCTTAGAAGTTCATCAGGCTAACTCCTTAATTATTTTTATTGCCCATCTCATTTCAGATGTATTTAATTCTGTTTTCTTATATTTGGGTGTATTGATAAACACCAGATTGTTTTCAATATTTAAATAGTGGTCTCATCAGAAATATAGAGAGAAACAGTGTTTTCCTCCCATTGTAAAGAGAACATTTAACAGAGCTAGTCCTCAAATATTATATTAGCTTTTGCCCCCATTACATTATTACCAAAGTCAAATCTTTTGTAAATAGATGTTAAATTCTTTCTGTATGTTATCTATGCCTTATGTTTCCTTTCATAGAATGACTTTCTTAAAAAAATTACGCCATTTCATTCATCTGATTTTTCAAAGTAAAAGGTCATTTTTACTCACATATACTCTTTCAAAATCATTTACCCATGCTGTCATTCTGCATGCTAACGGCACCCTTCAATTTAAGTATCATCTGCAAATTTCATTAACATATTGTTTACTCCCATTTCCAGGTGATTAATGTAGATATAAAACATGACTATACCTAACGTCAATCCCTTCATGACTTGGTTGGATATTTCTTCAAAATAAAATATCATTATTCATCATTACTCCTCATTTACAGTTCTTCTATCAATTTTCTTTTCTGGTGGCACCAGAATATTCAACACAACTTAATTTTAAGATTCTATCTCAGATTACTAAAATCAAATATGTTCTGCCTGCTGCATTTCTCACATTCATTAATAATTCCGTAAAAACTGTAGACACCCTCATTGGCCTGTAAAATTAATTTACAAATCCCAGTTATCCTTGGAACATGAAACTGTCATCTTGGAGGGGTTTAGAAGTCTACGAAGTAGTTCTAGAGCTTTATAATACCGCTGGTCTTCTAAAAGTCAGTCAGAGAAGTGCCATTTATATTTCATTTTCCAATATTAATTCCTAGGCAACTAAGTCATACTTGTGATTTTGTGTGTGTGATATGAATATGAAGATACCTCAATAGAATTCAGTTGGCTTTCCAATTCATTCTAATTTTATGTGCCTTCTACTTTGAATGATTATGGGAAATGTTTTTTTCTGGTTGAGGCAGATGTAAAAAGGGAAATGTGTATTAGTTACTCACAGTATATTTTTTTCATAACAGAATTGATATTCAGACAGTAATCTCTAGTATAGCCTTTGTTTTTGTTTTGTTTTTTTTTCAGTTGGCCTCTATTTTCGTTAGTTGCACACAGAATGGTAATTGATCTTTTTTTTTCCCCATCTCCCTTGTAGTCCAGCAATTAAAATTGTCCAATCATAGGCCACATAAAAATGATAATTTAAATGAAAATGTCTTGTTTAAAGCTGCCAAGAAGTTTTAAATACATAAATTGAGTCACATGATTATGAAGTAATTTTTATAACAAAATATATTTTATTTAACTAAATACTCTCATGTCAGAAAGTCTTACCATTGCACATGAAGAAGTTTGGCCCTGTAGTAGTTATTTTCCTCCTCCTCAGGCTGATTAGGCTAACCAATCATGCTAATTTTTCCCCTTCTTAGAGATAGGGAGGATTAAGGCAATGGTGACTAGTGAGAGAGCAGGAGAGACTTGCTGCAGGTTCCGGGAAAGGAGTTCCTGTCAGGAATTCAGGATCTCCTCTCTTTACTCTTGACCTCTCCTCACCCCCCTGACACTCCCCCTGCCCCAAGCCACATGAATAGGCAGAAAACCCAGATTACCACTGGTGGCAAATTTGCCACAATAGGGAAACCACCTGAGAATAGAATCTGAGTGTGGGCAGCCAAGTAGACAGAAAGAGCCTGGTCCTTGCGGCCTCACAGAACCAGTGAAAAACCCAGGATCTACCCGGAACGACAGCACAGCTAGCTCTCTAGACTTGCTCATTTATAAACACACAAATGCCCTTTCTTTATGTCTTATCCGAAAAGGATTTGACATTATGCATATACTTTGTAAGCTTAAATTATGTGTGAGAATTTTGTGTAGACTTGGTAAATATCTAGATCCTTGTAAATATCTAGTAGACATTAAAATTAGACTTTTCAATCTTAATGTGTATTCTGTGCCACAAGCACCTATTAAGGGGAGGTTTGGTAAACAGCCCAAGGTCAGACAGATAGTAAGTACAGAGTCAGGATTCACACCCAGGAGGTCTGGCTCCAGAGCCCACGCTCAGAACCACCACACCATACTGCACTGTCTCCCAGCAGAATGAGAGCAGACACCTTAGGGAATTTGGACAACTGTGCTCAAGATGGAGGAGACCCGAAAGCAGACAGTGTCTGAAAAAAAAAAAAAAAAAAAAAAAGGAAAGGAACGAATTTCACACAGAATGGAGTGAATGGCCATTAATTTGAAACACAGCAGAAAAATCAAATGCAAGAAAAATGAAAATTCAGCCTTTATTTGAATTGGATTTTATTTATGAGCTTTGAAAAGCCAGGTACTCTAGTATTCACTGGATTATCCGTCTTGGGTAGTGACTGAAATAATAAATGAGAGGGGAAAAACAAAATATCACATACTTAAATTTCTGAGGTAACTAAAACTGTGGTTGCTGTGTTTGTTATAATAATAATAGTTATTATTTTACCTATATCACAACCCCAATATGGAATCTTTTTCATCCCTAAAACTTCTCAATGTATTCTCCAAAAACGATATGTTTTCTTGGAGCCTTCCTCTGTCTCTCAGTATCTGTATTTATATCTTTGTCAGTACAGTAACAATATACATGTTGGAAGGCATCTATTGGTATATCCTGAACTAGAATCCCAGTTTCCCTTAACAACCAAACTTTTCTTTCATACAAGTGTGTTGGCCTTATCAGCGAAGTCTCTTAGTGAAAGCATTTATTTGCTATTGTACATACAACCAGAGTTAAATTATGCAATCACATCACTCTGGCATCTAAACAATAAGGCAGGTGGTTATCAGGCATTCAGGACAACCATATACCAAGAATTCCACAGCAAGACAAATAAGAAGATTACCCTAAGAGGTAGAATGAATAATGATCAATAATGAATGATAATAATCAAGCAGTGTCTAAATTAGTCTAGCTGACCTGGGTTGGAATTCTATTCTGCTACTTCTGTTATGTGACCTTGGAAATTTCCTTAACCCACCTGGGATTCAGGTTTCTCTTCAGTAAAATGAGGAGAATAATACTGACTTTGCAATATTGTTGTTATAATTAGCCACACAATACAGGGCCTGATACATAGTAGGCATTCCGTAAATGGTAGCTATTACTATTGTACATATTTTTCTATCTTACCTGACATAACTCTTAAGGTTAGAGAAAGTATTCTTATGTCATATGAAAATGCAATTTAAATTAAGAAACCAAATAGTGTTTTCTCAATACCAGTGCACTGAAACAAGAAGAGAAAGAAGTGGGAAAGTTGCTACTCCTCTGAAAAGACATTAAAAGGGGTACCTTCTCACCCTATAACAGACACGTCAAGCTGAAATCTTGACAGGGATCAGGGAAGACAATATAAATGATGAAAGCAGATGAGTATCCAGGTTCTGGGCTTGCTTGCCTTCAGATACCTAGGTCTTTTTCTTGCTCTGCTCTGTATCAGGGAAGGGTTCACTCCTGTAGGATACACTCCCAGGCTCTTGAGTAAGTTGGCTCTCTGCCGGGTGAAGTCAACAGTAGAAGACTGGAGTGCAAGATAAAGAAGGAAGTCAAGTTCTTCCTGCCTTCCTTTCTCTGCCTCTCATAGCTTCTCCAGCCACCACATCTCCTGTGGGTACCACTTAGCCATGGCTCCTGGGCTCCTGCAACACTGTCTCCTTTTTCTCTCTGGCCAAGTGGTAGTAGTAGCTCCTTGCTGTGTCAATCTCTGATTCCCTCTTCTCCTCCATTACCTGTGTCACTAGTTCCCTATGTTACAATTTGGGTTTCCGTATTCCTGTTTAGGCTCTATCTCATGGAATCCATAAGCTTTGATACAAGAATAACTGATGAGATTCCAGGAAATGGTCGGAACCTTCTGGTCACCTGTTCTTCACCTGTGGGCTGATTGGTGCGTTGCAGGAACATGGGCACAGTGTAGTCAAACCCTATGAATTTTTTAAAGAGGCTGAACATTCAGATTTTTATGGACGATCTGCTATTTAGAACACGTTGGCAGCTAATTCAATATTTATAAAGACTGCAGTCCAAATTAAACACTTCTGCAGGCCCCCTATAACTTGAAGGTTGGAAATGTATAACTTCCACTTATTACTACTTATCTAACAGTGTGTTACTCCTTTCTCAGTATCAGGTCTTCTTCCAGGTCTATGTACACTCTAAGAAATACCATGGCCATTCTGAAAAAAAAAAAAAAACTGTGTTAAGGTAATGTTAGGTGCTCTAACCCCCAAATTTTAGTGCCGTAACACAATAAAAATGTCTTTCTCATTCGTGTAATGGTTTGGTACCCTTGTTCCCTTTCAGCAGAGGCTTTTCCCTACTCAGTGATCCAGGATTAGAGCCCCACCATTTCCTGGGGCCTTCAAGTCCTCTGCATCCACCTGGCAGATGTGGAAGAGGGGGCGGAGAAGGCATGCCCACCGTCTAACCATTCTGGCCTACATTTCTTCGGAGAGAACTAGCCATGTGGCCACACCTAAATGAATGTCGCCTTGGCTGGGCAGCTGTTTCCAGGCCCTGGTACCATATACTCTAGGAAGAGCACGTGACTTTCAACGTCCAGGCGGCTGACGCTGCCACATCCCCACTGTCTGGCTATAAGGCAATATATACAACTGTGAATGGGAGCTTCACATAAGTATGCTATCTAAACAGAAGGAAAAAGGATAATCAAGATTTCTTCAATAGTTAGCTATTGTAAAGAAAAAGAAAAAGCCAGGAAAAGAGCTAGATAGACTTATAAATCCTCATTATAGCACAGTTTAGTGAATATTACCATTACGATCAGACCAATGTGAAATCTGAGGCTTGGAAACATTTCAAGTAACTTGACCAGAGAATCACAACCAATAATTATGGTCACTGTAGCACATGCTATTTTGGAATTCCCTCAGAAGTTGCTTTTAGATGGGGTTCATCCTATTGCAATAAAGTTGCTTTTAAATGGTGTTTATCCTATTGAGATGAAGTAACTTTTATTGCCTTCCATGGAGACAAAACAGAATAGGAAAAATATCTTGCAGAGAGGCACAAGAGTATAGTCAGAGTTTCTTATTGTATATGATTGAGTCCTTGGGTTGAACTAACCCACAAAATAATTCGGTTATTCATTTAATGAACTGAGGGAACTGCAATTGTCATAATTTTCTAGGGAAAATGTGGGGGGAGCTGTGACTTAGTGACTTGGTGCTATGGAACATGCTGATTTGTGATCTGGAATTAATCAACACTGAAAATGAAGCACTACCAAGCTGCTGAATTTATACATTGATTATTTCAAGAAACATTTTCAAGTGCCTACGCTATATTACTCACCATGGTAGATGCCAAGAATACAAGAAAGAATAGTAACTACTATTAATTGAATACCTACTCTGAGCCAAGTGCTTCTACATACATTATCAAATGTTATCTTTACTATGATACTTCGATGGTAAGTGATACTATCCACAAGTTTTATTTCCTTTTTGTACTTTCCCACTTATACATAGCTGGTTTGAAGAAGATCTGACTTAAAGTCACAGCAGACTGACTCTAAAATTTGTTTCTTTCTGTTGTGATATCCGCACTCTTACTGGCTTATGGAAAATGTACAATGCATGTGATTGAATCAGTTACATTTTGGTGGAGGTGGGGGACAAGTGAACGGTTATAAAGCAGTGAAGGAAATACTGTGGCAATGGGTATATTTTAATGCTCCACCCCTTGTGTTTATACAATAGCTGATTCAATGGTTTACAGTTTTGCACACGAGTTTTCTTTCTTAGTCATACCCCAAGGCCACTTTTTACAATTTCTAGGAAGCGGATGCTCAGGAAAGGTCTTGAACAAAGTAGCTGCGTACCATGAGTGAAGATGATGAGCTCATCTTTGATACTCGCAGCTGATATAAATTTGAAGGAGATTTAAATGTTTAGTTAGCATATAAGCTGAGGATTTATGTATGTGAACTTATATTTGTGAACCCAGAACAACCTGAAAACTGAACTTTACCTTGTGAGACTTCAAAATGAAAAAAAAAAATATATATATATATATTTAGTAGTACGTTTTATACTACCTCCGCTTTCCACATGGATTCACTTTTTAAAAATGTTTGGTCTTTCTACTGGGAGAAATTGAAAAATGAGTTTAATAATAACAACCAACACCTACAGACTGTATTCTTACCTTGGGTAAAGCACTTTTTCAAGTGTTTGCATACATTGCCTCATTTAATACAGCAAACCTTGAGGAAGCTACTATCATCATCCCCAATTTACAGAGTGTGAAACTGAGGAAGAGGCTACATACCTTGCCTGAGGTCACACAGAGTCCAGGTTGTAGAGCTGTGGTTCACACGGAGGTAGCTGGGTGCCACGCTTCCCTGTTCTTAACCCTGTCACCCCACTGCCTCTTCAAAGAGGGCCAGACAGGCATACTGTACAAAGCACTCGTGGGGGCTATGCCACCTGTCCTGAGTGACTTATAATCTAATTAGAGAGCCACAACATACCACCATCTAAATTTATATCCGCGTTGAATTTATTTTAAGGATGTACCGTACAACAGACCCTGAATTAATACTGTTGACTGAATAGGTAAGAAAAATCAGAGAAAGGGGAAGTGGACCAATTAATTTTTATTGCCAGTATATACAAACATGGAATATACTTTGATTTGTGCAAGTTGCATAACGGTCCAATGAAATACTGTTAGCATCCCCATTTTATAGTGAGAGACTAAGTAACATGTCCAAACCCATGTAGCTGGGAGATGAGTGGAGTAAGGCAGTTGTACTCGAAGTGTGTTCCATGGACAAATAGCATCATCATCACCTGGGAGTTTGTCAGAAATGCAAATTTCCAGGCCTGACCCAGACCTATTGAATCAGATTTCTGGGACTATTAATTAATAATTAATCTAATCTGGGATTATTAATTAATAATTAACCTAATCATGATATAGGGACCAGAGAGAGACAATACCAGGATTGGAAGGTTAATTTGGAGCTTATTATCGTGTACCTAGGTTCTTGGCCAAAAACTGAATAGTAGTCATGGAAATGGAAAGGAAAGGATAGTTTGATGGGGGATTTAGGCTGCTGAAACCACCCCCCAACCTACTCCCTCTCTAACCCCCCCCCCCCCACAAAAACCCACTCTTTTGTCATTTTCTAGGCATACTTTTAGATCTTGGGGCACTTTCAGCACAACATAGGCCTTGTTTTCAACAATCTGGAATCGAAATAACTTTTCTAGGATGAGGTCCTGATACAGTTCTAAGATACGGAATCCTATATTGTCCTTGAGGTCTGGTTGAAATAGTGACCCCTCTAAGTCAGACTGTCTGTGAAAGGGAATCCAACTAGCTCAGCTCAGCTCCCAGCCTATGCTCTTCAGTTTTTCACTTCTATTCCCTTCCGTCTTAGCCTGGTGAAATTATCCCCCAAAATCCTATCATGGACAGTACAGAACTGCCACTGTAGTCCAGGCCGCTGAAAGAAATTTAAACAAAGATTTCAATGGGAAGAACAGAATTATTTATGTCTCGTAACCACTGTGCTTGCACACACACACAGGTGTGTGTGTGTGTGTGAGAGAGAGCCAGAGAGAGACAGACAGACAGAGAGCACTTAGATTATTCAACATAAATATGTGGGCTTCTTTTTCCTCAAATGGAAGCATAAAGAATTTCTAGAATTCTGAAGGCCAGCCGTCATCTGTTGATCTTAAAATGACACTGTATTTTCTATAAACATTGCCTCTTTTCTCAAGTTATCAGTTTTCTTTCACCCTGCTTTTATCCTTTCTTTAGGAGAGGATGGTGTTAAAAAGCCATCGGGTAAAATAAAGGGTTTTATGCCGAAGTCTTTATATCAGTGAATTTACATTTTGTAAGAACACCCTCAGGGGATTTCAACTTCTTCCCTTAAAAAGTTAAATGGATCCATTTCAGATGCGCACGTCCAGCTTCATGGTCTAATGTGGCCAGATTGTCATAGCTTCAATTTAAAGCACAGGTTTCTGGTGAATATACATCAACACTTTTGCAGTATTGGCTGAGAATGAGACTCTCCAAAGAATCTGACTTGAGTTATTAGTAATGAATAACTTAAATGTCTCACCCCCAAACAGATGGATGGATTCTGCTAATGTTTTCATGTATTTGACGCTTTCTAAACACACACATATTTCCAGGTAATATGACTCATTTTCTATTAAGAAATATTATCATGTATTTCTATGAGAAATATTTTATTTATTTATTTATTTTTAAAGATTTTATTCATTTATTTGACAGAGAGAGCGAGAGAGCACAAGCAGCGGGAACAGTAGAGGGAGAGGGAGAAGCAGGCTCCTTGCTTGGCAGGGAGCCTGATGCGGGGCTCAATCCCAGGACCCTGAGATCATGACCTGAGCTGAAGGCAGATGCTTAACCATCTGAGCCACCCAGGCACCCCTCTATAAGAAATATTTTAGTTGTGTGATAAAAGAAAAAATTGCCCTTGAAGGCCAAACGCCAAAGCATGCTATCATAAATAGTAATATTAGTTCTCTAAAAATAAAACTTGATTGATTCTGTATAATTTAAAATGTGTCAAAATTAAATGTGCTTGAAATTTTTTAAAGATTTACTTATTTATTTTAGAGAGAGAGTGTATGAGCTTGGGGAGGAGCAGAGGGAAAGGGAGAGGATCACAAGCGGGCTTGCCGTTGAGCACAGAGCCCGACTTGGAGCTCAATCTCATGACCCTGAGATCATGACCGTGAGATCATAACCTGGGCTGAAATCAAGAGTCAGATGATTAACCCACTGAGCCACCCAGGCACCCCCATAAACTTCCCTCTTAAAACTGCTTTTGCTGCATCCCCTACATTTTGGTATGTTGTGTCTACATTTTTGTTTGTTTTAAAATATTTTTAAATTTCCGTTTTGATATCTTCTTCACTCATTGTTCAGGAGTGTGTTCTTTAATTTCCATGGATTTATGAACTTTCCAGTTTTCCTCCTGTTATTGATTTTTAGTTTCATACTCTTTTAGTCAGAAGAGATACTTGGTATGATTCCAATATTCTTAAATTTCATAAGGCTTGCTTTGGAACCTAGCATATGATCTTTCCTGGATAATGTTCTGGGTGCACTTGAGAAGAATATTTATTCTGGTGATATTGGATATAATGTTCTGTATATGTTTCTTAGGTTCATTTGCTCTAAAATATAGTTGAAGTCCAATGTTTTCTTATTGATTTTCTATCTGGATATCATTCCATTGTTGAAAGTGGTGTACTGAAGTACCCTACTATTATTGTATTATCAGTTCTCTTTACAAATTGTGAGTATTTGTTTAATATATTTAAGCACTCAGTGCGCATATATACTTAACGGTATTACATCCTGTTGGTGAACTGATCACTTAGCATTGTATAATGACCTCTGTCTCATTACAGTTTTTGGCTTATTTTGTCTGAAATCAGTATAACTACCCCCACTTTCTTTTTGTTTCCACTTACATCCTTTACTTTGAATCTGTGTGTCCTTAAAGTTGAAGTGAATCCCCTTTAGGCAGTGTATAGTGTATCTTTTTAAAAATATCCATCCAGCCACTCTATGCCTTTTGATTGGAGAATTTAATCCATTTATATTTAGAGAAATTATTGATATTAATAATGATCAGTTGATATTGATTATTACTAATGTCACCATGTTATTTTCTGGGAGTTTCATAGTTCCCTTATTTCTCCCTCTCTTGCTGCTTTCCTGTGTAAATTGATGATTTCCCATAGTGGCATGCTTTGATTCTCCTTTCCTCATTTTTTGTGCATATACTGTAAGTTCCTGCTTTGTAGTTATCAGGCTTATATAAAACATCTTCCAGATATAAATTCTATTTTATGTTAATAATAACTTTAATTACATACAAAAAACTACTCTTTTACCACCCTTTTTACAGTTTTGATGTCATAATTTATCTTTTATATTGTATATTCATTAACAAATCATTATAGTTATTTTACAGTATTACATATTACAGTATTATAGTATTCTGATTTTGACTATATACTTACCTTTACTCTGTGTTGTATATTTTCATATGTTTTCATGTTGCTAATTAGCATCCTTTTATTTTAGCTTAAAGAATCTTTTCAGCATTTCTTGTAAGGCATTTCTAGTGGTGATGAACTCCTTTAGCTTTAGTTTGTTTGGAAAAGTCTTTATCTGATCTTTATCTCTCCTTCCTTTTTTTTTTTTTTTTTTTTCAGATTTTATTTTTAAGTAATCTCTACACCCAACATGGAGGTCAAACTTACAACCCTGAGATCAAGAGTCACAAGCTCTACTGACTGAGCCAGCCAGGCTCCCATCCCCTTCATTTCTGAAGGACAACTTTGCTGGATAGAGGGCTCTTGGTTGGCAGTTTGTTTTTCCTCTTTAAATACTTTGAATATATCATTCCACTCTATTCTGGCTCATAAAATTTCTGCTGAGAAAAACATGTATAGCCTTATAAGGGCTCCCTTGTAAGTTACAAACTTCTTTTATCTTGATACCGTTAAGATTCTTTGTTTTTTATTTTTGACAGTTTTATTATAATGTGTCTCGGAGAGGATTTCTTTAGGTTGATTTTGTTTGGTGACCTATGAGCTTTATGAACTTGGATATCCAAAATCTTTCCCCAGATTTGGGTAGTTCTCAGACATTATTTAAATAAGTTATCTTCTTTCTTCTCTCTCTCTTCTGGGACTCCAATAATTCAGATTGTTTCTTTTGGTGGTATCCCATAGGTCATGTAAGATTTCTTTTCTCTTTTTTTTTTTTTTTTTTTGGTTGTTGTTGTTGTTCTGCTCTGACTAGATAATGTCAAAGGTCTTGTTTTCTAATTCACATTTATTCTGCTAATCCATTCTTTTTGTTGATGCTCTCTCTTGCATTTTTCATTTCATTCACTGTATTCTTTAGCTCCAGAATTTCTGTTTGTTTCTTTTTTTATGATTTCTATCTCTTCGTTAAGCTTTTCATTCTGTTTGGGTATTGTTTTCCTGATTTTATTGAATAATCTTTCTGTGTTTTCTTGTAGCTCATTGAGTTTACTCAAAACAACTACTGTCAATTATTTATCAGGTAAATTGCAGATCTCCATATCTTTGAGTTTGGTTCCCAGAAGATTATTGTGATTCTTTGGTGGTGACATGTTGCCTTGATTTTTCATTTACCTTGAAGTCTTGTAATGTTGTCTTTGTATCTGAAGCAGCAGTCACTTCCTCCAGTCTTTATTAACTGATTTTGGGAGACAAATACCTTCTATCAGCCCTACTAGGGATTCTTACGCTCTCTCAGACTTTCCATGGATATGCCTGCTCCACACTTCTTGCTTCCTCTTGGAACAGAATTCTTAAGCATGTATGCCTTCTCTAGATCCTGTGATGTACCCAGGCCACATGCTGACAAGCTTCCCTGTTGCTTTCCCAATGGCAGAGAAAAACTCAATTTTGTGGTCTCTCCCTGGTCTGCAAATTTGGGCTGATTTTCTGTGTGTGCTCACTAGTTATCTGTCTAAGCTCATTCTTGTTGCCACTGGGAGTATGCACAGAGAGCCAGCCATAGGGTGGGAGTGCTTGTGGGTGAGGCATGCAGAATGCCGGGGATGCCCATTGTACAGTTGGGGGAATCTGTGGGCAAGGTATTCCACTTGATGTTCTCTCATGATGCAGCTAGTAGGATTTATGTTCCTTTAATGCTCTTCAGGAGTACTATCTGCTGCTCTCCCACCCAAACCTTAGTAATCTAAATGGGGTAAGAGAGTCTCTTTGGCAGCATCCCACACAGCTGGGGAAGCCTAGAACTCACTCACACACTTCCCTATGGGAGAAATCAGGGGCTGAGAAGATTTCTCTTGGCACTGAGCACCTTGGGGGAGGGGTCATGTGAGTCAAGTCAAACAATTCCTTATATACATCTAAACTTATATTTGGTGTGTCCAACGGTGTGCTGGAACTTCTTTCCTGGAACCTGGACTTTCATAAAGGCTCTCTCATCTGTAGGTGACTGTCTAAAATAGTGTTTTCCAGGGCTTCCAGATCATGGCCAAGAGGAGCTGGAGCTAGTTCACTGGCCACTTTGGTGTCCCCAGCTAAGACCAATGTCTATCTGCCTATTATCCAATGTATGGTTACATGAGACTTCTCCTAGGTGCCTTGCTGTATGATGCTGGATCCCACAGATCCCACAAAGACATATCTGTTCATGGATGGATGCCAAATTATTGTTGTTGAAGAGCATATGATGAAGGACATCTTATTCAGCCAAATAGCTAATATTACTCCCTTAATGCCTCATTTTGAAGTAATTTTCAAATAATAGGATGTCTTAGTCTGCTTGGGATGCTATAACATAATATCATAGACTGGGTAGCTTAAACAACAGACATTTATTTCTCTCACTTATGGAGGTTCTGAGGCCCAACAGCAGGATGGGCTGGTTGATTCAGTGACTGGTAACAGACCTCGTCTTGGTTTGCAGTATGCTGCCTTCTTGCCTTCTTACATGTTGGAAACAGGGAGAGCTCTGGTCTCTTCCTCTCCTTCTAAGGGCTCTACTCCCATCATGGTGGTTCCACCCTCATGAGCTTATCTAAACCTAGTTATATCCCAAAGACCCCAGCTCCAAATTCTATCACTTTGCAGATTAGGACTTCAACATATGAATTTTGCAGCCACACAGACATTCAGTCCATACCACAAGGAAAAAACATCAGCCATCACCACATACTCATAATGCTTTCTAGGAGATAATGTGGGTTTTGTTGTTGTTTCCCAGAGGACATTGTTAGTCTACTTCATTCTAGAGTTCTTCAGCACATGACACTGCAAACTAAGGTCATCTGAATATGGAAAAGGGTTTAGCAGGGTTAGGATGAACAGAAAAGGAGTCAGAAACTAAAATGGGTAGTTTCATTGGCAGGTAGATGGCTGTACTAGCAGATATACTCTTTCCTGCTCATGCTATTCTATGTTTTTCCTCCTTTGTGAGTATTGATACCTTACATATCAGTTACATAGTGCCACACTAATGCTGTTTAACAAACCACTCCAAAATTCAGTGGCTTAAAAGAACAATAATCTGTTCTCATACATATATGCAGGTCAGCTGGGGATCAACTAATCTAGATTGAATCCGGCTAGGTGGCTCTGCTTCAAGGTATAGGTCTGCTTGGGCTTGGTTCACTCAGTTAATTCTGGCGAACAGGGCAGCAGGGACATTCTTCTGTGGAGATGGCAGATATACAAAGATGGCAAGTACAGAAATAACAACGCCCTTCTGCTCTAGGCTTAGAATGAGCACACTGCCACTATTCTCCACATGCAAATAGATAAAGCAAGATACATGGCTAATGTCAGAATCAAGGCAAAAGAAAGAGCATTATGCTCCAGATGAGGTCATAGAAGAATATGGATGTAGAAAAGGATGAAAAACTGGAGACAAAATTCCAATCTACCACAGTCTACACTCTGGCCACAACTACTCCTCTGCAAACCCTCCTCCATGTAAAAACAAAACAACAAAAACAAAAACAAAAACACCCTCCTCCCAGAACCTGTAAAAATCTTATGTCACCTATTAGTCACAAAGTCTAGTATCTTGTAATCAACATCAGTCCAGATGAGGTCCTTTTTGATCTGGAAACCTGTGAGTTAAAATGGCCAGCTATTTTCCCCAAAACACAATGCACACTGCTGGAACAGAGAAAGAATAATTGCAGTAAGCCTTCCCATTTGAAAAAGGGAAAAGTGAAGAATGAGATATGGTAGACATTGGTCTATAATGATTTTGAGATTCCATTGGGAAAATGTTGCTAGGCACCATCTTCTAGAGGTAGGTGTGATCTTTGATAAAAATCCCAATTCTGCTTCCAGGGAGTGGTTCCTTAGACCATTACTCTCCTGGTTTGTTGCTCTACCCACTTGGCTATCCTTTCCCCAATTATCTTTTTTGGCCATTTCTAAAAAGAACTTTGTCTCAAATGCTATTTAGGGAAGCTGAGCAGCTTTCTCAAACTCTTTCCTGCTTGTAGACAGTTGGAATCCAGAGGTCTTCTTACATTTCCAACAGGCCCAGTCCCCCTCAGTCCTGGATTTCAGTACTTTTGCCAGTCAAATTTCTCAAAAATATTGTGGGTCCTCTGGTTTTTTTTTTTTTTTTTCAGTATATTTCGTGGGCCCAAAAAAGCAGTCACAATTTTCTCTAATGTGCACTTCTCTTTCTATTCTTAATCTTGGAGACACTAAGTTTCTGTGGAACTATGCCTGTAAACTTTCATAACATGACTATTTTCCCCAAAATTCTTTATGTTTTTTTTTGGTAAAAAAATTGCTCCTGAGGATCAAAAACCAAAGTATTCTATCAAAAGTAAAATATTAACCTTCTAAAATATATGACATGATTCTTTTGTATAATTCAAAATATGTATGTTAAAAACTAAGTTCACCAGATTCATATAAAATTGTTATTAATGTTAGTGTTTTATATGTCATAAATAAACAGTTGAAAAAATCAGGCTCTTTTATCTGGAAAGCCTTTCTTTAGATGCTCTTTTTTATAGCTGGAGGAGCTCTATTAGGCACCTCCTTAATTCTCTCAGATATCTTAACAAATGGTGTGAAAGCGAAACTCTGTTTCATTCTATGACTCAAGACTGTATACTAATATTGATCTAATTTTCTCTCCCATCCTATATCTTAATCTGAGAATCTTTGACTGGCTGGAGAAGCTGAAGATGAGGAATAGTTTAATTTTCAAAGCCAGTAATCTCTGGATTTATAACATTCTGCTTACAAACTGGCAAATTCTTTTCTGATCTCCTCTCTTTCTTGTAGAAATAGATTACAGTTGACTTTTGAACAACACAGGTTTGAACAGCATGGGTCCACTCATAATGTGGATTTTTAAGAAATCAATACAGTATAGTACTGTAAATGTATTTTCTTTCCTTATGATTTCCTTAATAATATTTTCTTTTTTCTAGCTTACCTTATATTAAGAATACAGCATATAATATATATAACATACAAAATATGTGTCAATTGAGTGTCTATGTTATTGGTAAGGCTTCTGGTCAAAAGTAGGTTATTAGTAGTTAAATTCTGAGGGAGTCAAAAGTTATACATGGATTTTCAACTGTGCAGGGGGTCAGCACACCTACCCCCGGCATTGTTTGAGGACCAACTGTATATGCAGCTATAAGAGACCAGCTCACACTTTTTATATTTTGCTTAGAAACTATCTTGCCCAAGTCTACAAATTGGTGAGGTACAATTTTTATTTTCCAAGTCATAGCAGGTTAAAGTTTAATTAAATATCTTGCTTCTTCACTATATGCCATTGTTTTCCAGATATAAATCTCCAAATACATTTCAATTTCTTTACCATTTTCCCAGCCTTCACCCACTGTTCAGTCCCAAATTCAATGGCACATACTTTGTGTTTTAGTTATAGCTGCACCCCATTTCCAGTACCAAGTTTGTATCAGTTAGTTATTGCTACAATGAGGCTTCTAAAGAAACAATTCCAATGTTCAGAGCTTAAAACAAAGGAATCATTTATTTTCAGAGATGTGAGTTTGATGATCTAGGTTGGGCTTGGCTGGGTGGCTCTTACATTAAGCTTCAAGTCCAGCTAAACCTGGTTGCTTACTCAGGTCTACTCCACATATGATCATTCCAAGACCCTGGCTGAAAGAATAATAGCTACCTAGGGAAGCTTTTCTTACGATGGTGGCAGCAGTGCAAATAGAAGAGTGAAACACTTGAGGCCCTTAAGGTCTACTCTTGGAATTGGCACTTTGTCACTTCTTTCCCCATATGCCATTGACCAAACATGTCCTGTAGCTAAGCCTAAAGCCCAGTAGCAAAGAATTGTCTCTTGATGAGACCATGCCAAAACATCCATGCAGGGAAGGACTGGGTTTCAAGATACCACATTTTGAGTGTCACAAATAGCTCTGACTGCCACCCTACAGATAATTTCAAGAATTATAAGTGGTTCCAGCAGAAAGAGCATTTGCTTCTTTATTGCTAAATCCTTAATACTAGAATTATAATCAGCTGCTGAACCATTATTTTATAGCTTCTAGTTTAACACTGGTGAATAAGTATACATTATTGTCAATGCACTCTGAAAAATACCTTTCATTTTCTACTCATTTTCATGGTGGAAACTCTAATATGGATGAACAGGATACTATGGGCTCATGATGAAAGATCATTTCCTATCTTCTCATTGTCACAATATTGGAACTGACACTAGATCCTCAAAATGCTCATCTTATCTGCAGTCACTTGGATGGAAGCTCTAATAAGCCCTAGGTCACCCCTCATAAATGCTCCCATATTTTGAGGGGATGAAGAACTCTATATTCCTATAGCTCTTGAAACTGAAACCAGCCTTGATCTGAGAGCCCCATTTACGCCATTCATTGGATTGGAATCTTGACGATCTTTGTCAAATGGCCTATGGAACCAATTTTCTCATCTTCCACTTTAGTATTTGATAATTTTTGCTCTGCCATCCTGCACCAACATCCAGCAACTCACAAAGAAATAATTGAAGGCATTCAACATTTGGGGTATCATCTAACAATGTATTTTTGTGGACTTATTCAAGGTACAGTGATCTACACATCTATATTTTGGTCAACATGTTTATATTACCATAAGACAGTTGCAAAGGGTCTACTCAACTTGAAAATGTTGCAATTAATAAGCAAGTCTTTCCTGGTCCAACTCTGTCACCATGGGTTTTGTGTCTTAATCCAAATTATCTAATTATTTGGGCTTAGAAGATACTTTAAATGATAAAAGGAAAGTAATTAGAATAAATTTAACAAAAGATGTATAAATCCTCTGTACTGAAAAGCACAAAAATTTGCCAAGAGAAAGTGAAGAAGATGGAAATGAATGGAGAAATATAAAAGATTTATAGACTGAAAGACTCAATATTTTTAAGATATCACTTCTTCCCAGATGGATTGATAATATTTGCTCTCTCTGCAATTTGGTATGTCTTCTTACTTTGTAAATAACATTTCTGATTTTCTCTAAACTGATGTGTTGGTAGTTTTTCAAATGAGCCACCAACGATGCTCCAGTAACAGAGATAATAGCAAATTCAGCATCTCTGAAAGTTTTTTCTCATTTCTATCCCTACAGGGGGTAGTAATAGTAACCTACCTCATGGAATTTCTGTGAATTAAATGAAATGAAATAATGCAAGCTACTTAGCATAGTCCATGGTACATAATGAGAATTTAATAAATCTGCATTATCTAACAGGGGAAAAAGAATAATAGATGTAAATGGGAGATGGACACAAACAATGCTTTGGTGCCTCACATAAAATTGGCTGTGAAATTATTAAACAATATCAGTTTCAGGGTCTCAGATATAGAAAATTTATCTATACAAATACAAAAAAAAAGACTACTTTGGAGAAAAGTGGGCCACTTATCTAAAGCATAAAGTTAGGATTCAATCCAGCAAGAAGAGCTACTGTGACTGATAAGGAATGAGGGATATATTTTAGAACTTATTGAACTGTGAGAACTGGTAATAACATCTATGAAAAAGTATTGTCTCTGTGTCTGGTAGGACTGGCTGAAGCATAGGATGTAAGCAGGGCATACATATAAGATAAAAAGCTGGGCATGAAGTGGGTGGAAAGCAAAGGCAAATTGGAATCTGAAAGAATAAAGAAGAACAAATAAGACAAACTGGAAACTGCCCACAGCTATCTCTCATTGCATCTAAACCAACAATGATCTATGCTTATCTATATTCTGGCCAATATATCTATATTACCATAACAGGGTTGCAAAGGGGCTACCTAACTTGAAAATTTTGCCACGTGGTAACCTGTATATAAAGTTTGCACACTTGACTTCAAAGTTGTGTATGTTCCTGGCCTGGGTCTCAGAGAAGCTGAAGGAAAACATCCAGCAAAAGTCAAAGGACCTGCAGACCCTGCTGCTGGAAATCAACAAAGTAAATCTGTAAATCAAAGACAATGTATGTAAATTGCAGCCATCTGGGGTTTTGTGCTGACCTTCCAAGCATACTAGCTGATGTTTCACTTCCATCTTTCAAATCTTGCATAAATTTTCTTGTAGCCAATCCTAACTTGAAACCATACAGGGAATTGAATTCTGGGAAATATATTTCAACTTAGCTAAATTGTCATTTACAAAACCATCACAAATGGATAGAGAATTATAGACTTCAATATTTTTCAATAAGACCATTTTTCAACCTCTGTGGTAAATTATCACGTCTCGTTTTAATCATTGAAAATTAAATCTTGTGACAAAGATTTAAGAATAAATGCTTTGGGGGCGCCTGGGTGGCTCAGTCGTTAAGCGGCTGCCTTCGGCTCAGATCATGATCCCAGGGTCCTGGGATCGAGCCCCGCATCGGGCTCCCTGCCCAGCAGGAAGCCTGCTTCTCCCTCTCCCACTCCCCCTGCTTGTGTTCCCGCTCTCGCTGTCTCTGTCTCTGTCAAATAAATAAATAAAATCTTAAAAAAAAAAAAAAGAATAAATGCTTTGCATGAGTGTGAGATATGAAGAACTATCATATACTGACAAATATAAAAGAGAAGTTAACTTTCATTTTATTATGTATCAGGTATATTGCTCAACACATTTCACATTATAATCCTCACAACTGCATTGTAGATTTTTCTCAATTTACTATAATTTTCATTTAAAAACTAGGCTCAGAGGTGAAATAAGTTCCAAAGAACCCAGAATACAGGCTGAAACTTGAATCTGAACATGGGACTTTAATATCAAGATCATGCATTTCTACTGGATTACAGTGAGAAAGAAGAGGATACTGTGGTTAAAAATGTTAAGAAAAAAAGATATCAAGAATTTTCTACAAGCTTGAACAAGTTAGTGACAGGTATGTGGAAGCAATGATAATTAGATGGCTTTAAAATAACTCATTTTAAAAAGGCATTCCACCCAGAGAAGAGAAAGTTGAAAGGTAGAGTGATCTTCACATATATGAAAGAGCCTTACTTGTAGGATTGCATGGTTGTCAAAAAGGTGATGACTCTGTGATTAACAGGAGATACCAACTCATACATGCAAAGGATAGAAGTTCTCTTAATGCCGGTAAAAGATGTAATTTACTACAAGCAGACAGCTATACAAGCCAGATAAAACACTGCCACACTCAGAGAGACAAGCCAAGCCCCCTAACTCAAGTCCATGAAACAGCCTTTCTACTTGCATACTACCTAATCTGAGTGAGGATTCTGTCACATCCTTCAAACAGACTTGATTTGTCATTCTTAAAGGTTTTGTAACCTCTGGCTATTTCTAGGTGTTATTCAAACTCTGGCTATGTGCTTGACTCCTCACCAGGTTCAAGAAGTTTGTAAAAACCTCAGCACATGTCTGAGTTAAATTTTTCCAGGCATAGCACGTTCCTAGCTTGCCCAGGTTTCAAGCTTGCCCATGATCCATTCTGCTAGAAGAGTTTCCATATCCAAAAATGAGTGGGTAGAAAAGAGGAAATGATCTTAAACTCTGAAACTAGAGGTCTAATTTAGATATAAAAAGACATTTTATGATAGTGAGACTTTTAAGAGACAGGAATGAGGATTATAGAATCTATGACATAAGTCTTTTTAAATAGAACAGGCCCTTTTCTCTCCTGTTTGCTTTAACTTCTCCAAATCCCTTCCAAAATTTTATTCATTTACTTATTTAATCATTCATTTAAAAGAAAGTTATTGAATGCTCACCATATATCAGGTACTGTGTGGATGTCAAAAAGCAGAAGACTTGACTAACTATGTTTCAGGAAGAGAATATAAAAACCTTTCCAGGTATACACCAAATAAAATTATCAGACTTCTACACATGATATTTGTTCCATCAGAACACATCCGTAATTTGATACTTCTGCTTCTTTTGTAACATATCTTTTCTCTATGAGAAATTTTCATAAATTTATGTGTAATTTCTTTGTTTCCTGCAAAGGTGGAGTCCATGTGGATTAAGACTTGGCTACCACAATATTAAGTGTATCAGCAAATTATTCATAGAAAAAGCATTTTCAACGTTACTGGGACAATTTAGAAATTTCTTTTTCTTCGCAAATGCCTCAGACACTTTGATTAGCAATCTGGTACTATTAATTTTTAAATTTTCTGTTCAAGCAAAATGTAGCAATCAGGTTTCTCACTACTCATTCTAGTAGTATGGAAATTTCCTGCTTTGAATTTTCCCCATGAAATTTATAAATATTTGCACACGGTTTATAACAATTACATCAAGAACAAAAAAAAAAAAAGAGCAATCTTTCAACTGTTTAAGACAAATGCTTTTAATCATTTTAACTATTTTTTTAGTAATTTTTTCCACATGCCTAAATATACATTGAAAATTTTCTTGATTTTGCAGTTTTAAATATTAACTATTGACTTTTTACTTTGGAAGATGAAAATCTATCTCCTTTATATCGCCTACAACTTTTCTCTCCACGTGCACTTGTGTGTGCACACACATCTCTCCTTATATCAACTTCCTAATAGCCACATAACAATTTTTGTTTGAAGTAATCTTCAGTTTTAACATTAAAGCTATGTAAATAGCATCATAGTTGAGCTGTATATCATAATGATCCCATGTACATTCTTTTATTTCTACTTTCCCCCCTTGTCTTCTTTCTTACTTACTTTTCTTTCTCTGCATACTGCTCCCTTGTTAAAGATTCCATTTTCTCACACCCCAGATCCGCCTCCTACTTCATTTATACCCTTCTGTTGGTAAACACAGAATCTTGTAACTTCCTAAGAGCAAATGGGAGGCAAATTTCTTGAGATTTTGCTTATCTGATGCTGTCTTTATTATTACACTTACATTCGATTGAGAATTCAACTGAATATGAGAATTCTATATATTCCCTTTTAAAATGATTTCCCTGGGATGCCTGCATGGCTTAGTCGGTTAAGCATCTGACTTCAGCCCAGGTCATGATCTCAGGGTCCTGGGATGGAGACCCACATTGGACTCCTCACTCAGCGGGGAGTCTGCTTGAGATTCTCTCTCCCCCCCCGGCCTCCCCCTGCTCGTGCCTTCTCTCTCTCTCTTAAATAAATAAAAATTTAAAAATAAATAAAACAAAACAAAACGAAATAAAATGATTTCCCTCAGGGTTTTGAAGGCATTTCTACTTTTTTCCCCTAGCTTCCAGAGTTAGTTTTAAGAAGTCTGATACTATGATTCCCAATCCTTTTATGAAATCTGTTTTTTTTTCTCATAAAGTTCTACTTCTATTATTTATTTAGTTATTTGAGAGAAAGAGAGAGAGCACATGAGTGTGGGAGAGGTGGAAGGAGAGAGAGAGAGAATCCCAGGCAGACTTCACGCCCAGCATGGAGCCAGATACGGGGCTCTATCTCACCACCCTGAGAGCAGGACCTGAGCCAAAGTCAAGAGTTCGAAGCTTCACCGACTGAGCCACCCAGGTGCCCCTCTCATAAAGTTTTAGAATCATCTTTTTGGGCCAGTTATGTGCCAAGATCTTCTTAACAGTCCCTTTCAATCTGAAAATTATCTCCTTAAGTTCTGGAAAATATTTTAAAATAATGTATTTGATAATTTTCTATCCTTATTTTTTTTCCCTTCTGTCTCCTTTTCAACCCCTATTTTTTGAATGTTCATCTCCTACAGTGAACTAATTTTATTCTGTATCTTTTCCCATTTTGGGAGAGATTTGCTAAACTTCATAATTTAATACTTTAGATGTTTTGTTCCTGTGGTTATTTCCAAGAGTACTCTTATGTTCTTCTCCCATTTAAAATAGCCTCCTCTTCTTATTTCAAGGTCACAGCATCTTCACTATTTATTTGAACACATCAATTACAAAATTTAAAAAAAATTCTACTCTGAACTGTTTCATGATTCTTCAAACCTTTTTTGTCATTGGTTTATTTGTGCTCTGTCTTCCACCTTATGAGACTTTTTTTTTGCCTTCATGTTTCTGGAGTGCTGGGCTTTCTGTTGATATTTCAGTTGGGGTGCTAAGAAGTTGCTTGGATGCTCTTCCTTCACAGCCTGGGCTTATTTATTGGTTCTCTGCAATGTAAGGTGCCTGGACCATTATGCTCAATACTTTTAGAATATCTTCTATCAAAAGGAATGCTTTACTTTCTTGTCTGGGGGATGTGGTCTGGCTACCCCTGTTCTCAGATTCAAGTAGGGAAGGAGTCTCATTCAGAATGTAGATTTTCACTTAATCTCACTGTTTTCAGCATAAGACTCTCCACCTTCTTTGGTACAGTCTCATCAGAGATTAAACCTTTGGTGTGCAACCACTCTGGAGGATGTTATGTGACCTGGCTTCTAGGGATGGAAATGTAAAGTATACTATAACCCTTATAGCAGAACCATGCCTGTCCACATAAGTGCAAGGTATTTTTAAGCAGAATTGCAATTGACTCAATCTCCCAACTTGGGAAATAATGTCCTTGGACAGCTCAGCATGGGCAACTGCAAGTTCTAATAGAACAACATATAAGGAAGTTGCTAAATTAATATAAAATAATATCAGTAAATTTTAGAATTATATAGTGCAATGCACATCAAGTCACAAAACTACCAAATTTTTTACAAATTACCCTAAATCCCTCATGATGCCTTCCAATTCTATTTCTATGATCTCTGTAGTCCTACATCATCCTGCAATCCTACTCAGTTCCTATAATCTCACTGGTTTTAGAGCTTCACACTTCATTCTTTCCTGCTAAGTCCTTTGGTGTCCCTCCCAGATATTGCTTTTCCTTAATTCCCAGGTGATTCCAGCTCTCCCTTTCTCTCATGACTTCCATCTTAATGAGGACATGTTTCTTCATTCTCTGTCAGTATCATATTTATTAATATGTTTAAAAAAGAAAAATCTAATAATACTCCTAGAAACAGAGGACAGAAATCCCTCCCAATTTCAAGACAGGACAGTATTTAACCCAGATTCATTGCAGCTTCCCTTTCTGGTGAGGTTAGGTATGTTTTATGATAATCTAAAATTCCCTTTCTTCGGAAGTCTTCAAGCAGAGAGGTGGCCAAGCATTAACCTATCTCTCCTCCTGAAATCTCTACCCTAGAGTTCAGTTGCTGATCCAATTAATGGTCCAGAGTACATAAAATAGGTAACTGCCAACCTACATTGTGGCTTCTGGTATTCTTTCAGGCCATTTGAAGCGCCCACTTAAGAAAGATTGTGAGTTCAAATCCTGTGTAGAGAAAAACTTATAAACGTATTAAAGAGGACGGCTTGGGAAAGCGAATAGGAAGTCTCTGTCTCTGTCTCTATTTCTCTCTCTCTCACACACATACACACCCCCCTGCCTTTGGCAGTTAAAAGCATTCTGACCAAATGCTTCTTAGTAGCTCCCAGTTGCTATGAAGGTGTAAAGGAAGATAGCTGATCTCTAAGGTAACAAGGGACCAAGTCAAATGAAGCCTATAGGTTAAAGTCAACACTTTTACATTAAAGTGAAATGGTATCTTGCACTGGCTCTGAAGTACAGCTGTCCCATAATCTCTATGACCAACAGCCTTAACCAAACATGTTATATTTAGAGCATCGTAGTTCAAAACTTCCAGCCAAACTCTCAATTTGTTCTCCTGATAAAGCTTTGCTTGGAATTATATGAGTAAATGTTTGAAATACAAGAGAAATCGAGACAGAAAAGACAAGGAGTCTTTGAAAAAGAGACTTCTGTTTGTACCTGGGCTGGTGGGTGAAGGCCAGGAGTTGGGGGTCATGCTTTTCCCTGATGTGTCTTTTATTTCAATATATTTTATTTTATTTTATTTTATGAGAGAGAGAGAGCATGCATGCAGGAGAAGAGAGATGGGGAGAAAGAGGGAGAGAGAGAATGAGAGAATGAGAGAGAGAAAGAGACTATCCCAGGCAGGCTCCACACTCAGTGTGGAGCCTAACGTGGGGCTTGATCTCACAACCCTGAGATCATGTCCTGAGTCGAAATCAAGAGTCAGATGCTTAACCAACTGAGCCACCCAGGTGCCCTCCCCCATGTGTCTTTAAATAGAACTAAGGCCCTGATCCTGAATATTTCAGATGTTAGGGTCTGTGGTGGTTTCCTCTCAGCAATGTGTTTCTGACTATGCAGGGTACAAATACAAATAATATATATTCTGCATATGTATGTATTTCCTTCTTTCTCTCTTGCCTCCTCATTCATTCTTTCCATCTTTTCAATCTACCCCCCACTCGATGCCACATCTCCCACGGAAGAAACACAAGTAGCTAGTGAGAGAAGTGCAGGATTTAAAATCAGACGAATTAGGAGCCTTCAACTTTTATCACTTGACAGCTATGAAAATCAGAAGAATCACTGAACTTCTGTGAGCCTAATTCCCACTCTGTAAAATGGGAATAATCACCATACCATTTTAAGATCAGGGTTGAGGATGCATGAAAGCATCATGCACTATAAAGTGTTATTAATATTCTTCAGAGTTTGAAGGAAACAAGAATTTATAGGCATATGAATGGCAAAGGTACTAACCTGACCTCACTAAGGAACAGAGATGTCTACATTTAAGCTCATTTTTTTAAAATACAAACTTTTGGTTGGATTCTCTTCTAATTTTGATAGAATGTGGAAAATGTCAGGCCCAGTGATACTTAATACTAACCAAATTTGGTAATGTTACAATAGCAAATAGTATGAAGATGCATTTTAATTACCGATTCTTTCCTTTAATTCATCGAAAAGAATATTAATTATAACAGCCAGTGTTTCTTGAGTGCTTACCATATTCTAAGCGACTTGTGTGTATCATCTCATTAAACCATTATAATAGCCCTAAGAGGTACTGTTTCCACCCTACTGATGAAGAAACTGAAGCACAAAAGAGCAATTACTCACCTCATGGAGAAGCAACAGTGTCAGGGTTGGAACACAGACATCCGACCCCGGAGTCTGCATTCATAGCAAGTAGACTAGACGACCTCCCCATTTGACTGGGCACTACATACTGAGCGCATAGTTAATCAGTGAAAGTTGGAACGAAAAGATGCTAGACATGATTTAGTCTATCCTCCCCTCAGGTGGAGAAAAGGAGGCCGTCTCTTACTACATTGCTAAAAGATTGTCATTCGGCCTCTGTCGAGCTGACATGTTCAAAATTCAGCTGGTCAGCCTGAACCAGCTCTGGGTGGTATCAAAACAAGGTGAAGGAGGTTTCCTGGCAACTAGAAAAGCAACCTTGGCCTAACAGCCCCGGTCCTCAATTTTTCTTTCCCTCAATTCCTCATTCATGTCTTTCCTTCCTTTCCCAAATGTCTTCCTCTTGCCTTCCATGAGATAAATAAAAAGAATTAGAGTTTGGTTTCTGAGGCCAGAAATAAGTTACCTTTAGAATTTGATATTCTCTTGGTTGTTAGAATCCCCCCCCACCTCTATTTCTTAAATAGATGTAGGTCACATGTTTTTAAAAAGTAAATGAAAATCACATTCCTTTCTGTTTGATTATCATTTTGGAAAACGTGAGCATACCCTTTAAGAAAAGCTGTTCTGTGAAACTCAGGTCAAGGGTCCCGATTCCAAGTTCTACCTTCAGCTGGAGGACTGGGACCCCACTTCCCTGGGCTCCCCTGAAGCAGCTGCAGGTGAGTGACAATGGAGTCAAGCATCAAGGACAAAAGAGGCACCTTCTTCCTGATGCTGTTTTTCTCACAGGTAAAATGAGAAATCAAATCCTCTCCTCTCCCTGCAGCACTGTCCTCTCTGAACATGACATTAACTTCCATAAACGAGCCTGGTGGTAAAGGGGTGATTAGCTAGATAGGCCTTAACAGCTGGGCTCCAGGAGATGGAAGCGAGGTGGAGGAGGGGCATTATCAGGCTCCGGGTCTCCTACTTCTATCAACAGCGGCAGCGGCAGCAGATGAAAAGCTTCTAGAGGTGGGGGCAGGGGAGAGCCCAGATTGTAAACATCTCTTGCCTGTTGCCTAGAAGCAGTGGCAGCAAACAATCCAAAGACTGCTCCTAGGTTTTCAAAATTTCTTTTATACGCAGGGCTCTGTTTCTTTTTAAAATATGCGGCCATTTTATAAGGTCATCAGCACACATGCGACGTGTGCATATGTCCTAATAATTTCTTAGTCACCATGTGTAATGGCTTACCTAAAGTGCTCAATTATTGTTTAACAAAACCTTGTTAAGGTTAGTACATTAATCCTGGGGCTTTTATAAGCCTTTTAATGACTACTCTATATTTAGGCACTCATATTTGTGAGAATCAACAGAAATTAAAAAATACGTGGCTTTGTTTATTGGGAAATTTGATAATTCCTGAATGATAGTTTTCTGAAACAAGCCATGATGAAGGACGGGAGTTATGTATTAGAATTTGGTTTAAAATGTGATAACAGAAACATTATAGGCTGTCTCTGCAGAAACGAACTATGAAATACCACACACACATACTGCAAGAAAAGGGCAGGGTAGTAATAGTGGAAGATTTTAATTACCTACGCATAGGACAGGATTACATCAAGTGGAGGAAGTAGGGCTGGATCTGGTGCAAAGCTGCTTTCTCATTTAATGTGTACGTCAATCCGAAAAGGGAGAAAAGAGGGCTACATTTAGGATTAAATAATACTTGGGACTCAAAGAAAAGAGAGAATATGGAAAGCAGTGATTAAATCTCATTAAGTGTATGATTTAATCCCAAATAGGAGCTAGAGGTGTTTAGAGACAACACAGAAATTTAGGAAGACAGAAAATAAAATACAGCATATAATCATTAATTCAAAAAGAGACAAGCCACTGAATTAAGGTCAGGGTAAATTGCAAGGAAGTGGTTTTGAAAAACACAGCATCACCCAGAATGCCAGTCCCACTAATAAGTGGTAAATTTGTTTAGCATTTTACAAGATCAAAGTGGAAAAGTAATGTCTCTAGAATGATGCAGCAAAGAAAAGGCTCCCCCTCCCTTTTTCAAGATCCAAAATCTTTAAAGGAATAGAAAATCAAATCCTCTATACTTTGGAAGGGAACTCTAAAAGGACCCAGGGGAGAAAAAGAGGCAAAGAAATTACCAAATCAGAGGACAAACCTCTTTTATGACATTAAAAGCACACAACCCAGCAAGGCATCCATAGGGCCATTAAGGGGATGAGTGGGAAGTCAGTGACAGATGAGGCTGCCGTTGCTGAGAGCCTGAATGAATTCTCTGCCTGCGTATTTACGAAAGAAGCTGAAGGTCACGTCCCGGAAACCGGGATACATTTTCTTGAGGGGAAAAGTGAAATGTTAAAAGGATTTTATGATCACACAAGAGCAGATAGTTGGGCAATTATAACTATTAAAAGTTGACAGGGCACAAGACCCAGATTAAGTATGTCACAGAAATCTGAAAGAAGTGCAAAGGAAACAGGAAATGCCTTCAGCAGCGTTTCTTGAGAGTGTGCTCAGGAGAGTGAAGAATCAATCCAGCTGGGGACTCTTCTCGGACTAGGTGTTTAAAAGAAATCCTCGGCATCTTTAGATACCTAGCACCAACAACTGAGTCGCGGGTGCAAAGCGGATAGTGTCGACCCCTGTCTTGCAATCTATGGAAATACATCATCTAGTGAAGAGTTAACATTAGCTTGATAAATCACAAATGATAGGCATTTTCTCCTAAATAGGGCGTTTATGCACCATCCCACAAGGCAAAAAAAAAAAAAAAAAAAAAAAAGGATGTAAGCACTGCTTCTAAATTTCTGAAGTTCCTTAGGATAGTGAGTTTCATCTGTAATTAGCTGCATTAAATGAGGTAGTATAAAAGTAAAGGAGAGTAAATCTGAACTACCCTTAGACCCAAGGGCACGTGTGTATTGTGATACGGAAAGGAAGGATTGTGGGAGCGACCACCATTGCTACTTTCCTCATCACCGTCATCGTCAAGCTGACTATTAAACGCATACTTGCCTACCAGATACTCCAGCAAGGGAGCAGGCTGGTGGGGGTGTCTTTCTCTCCCTCTCGCAGGGTGTGGATTTCACACTGATTCATCTCGTCCCTTTCCGTCATTATGTTACCAACTATCATGTCACCATATTACTTTTAAAAACCAAAATAAAAATGTTCCACTTCTGAGGCTGTGCTTAGAGTAGACAACTGCTCCATCCGACAGCCCCCAGCTGTGTTTTGATAAATCAATAAAAACAGTTACAGCACTGTGGAGTTAAAATCTGAAGGAAAAATGGCATTATTTAATGTTCCTTAATCACTTACAAACTGTATTTTCTTTCCCTTCCATCCTTCCTTCCTGCCTTCTTTCCTTCCTTCCTTGCTATGTTTCTTCTTACCTGCAAATATTTATTACATTTCCTTTCCAGATTGTAAGATTTAACAATAGGGCATGCAAACATGTATTACTGCCCTTGAATAATTCCCAGTGTTGTGGCAATATCAACAGTATGATGGCAGCAAAAACAGCACAAAGCCCAGGGTACCCAGAACCATTTAAGGAAGTGTATAAGACAGCCCCAGGCTAGTCAAGGAGAGGGTGGGGTAGAGCAGGAAGCCATAGGTGTTAACCAAGTGAAGGAGACCTGAGAAAGGATACTGTAAACATAAATAGCGTATTTACGAGGGCTTGGAGGAGAAATAACACAGTGAACTACAAAATGACATGACTAGATTATTCCCTCATCTGAATTTTTATATTTCTTTTCTACCAAATCCTACCACACTAGCTACCTTTATTATTGAATTGAATTCTTATATCCTCTCAGAAAGAGAAGAACAAAAGCAGGAAACAGAACAAGGTGAGAGCTGGGTGATTTAGAAAAAAGATACAATAAAAGTGCTCATAAATTTCAGAAATAGATGCACTTTTGTTACCTTTTAATTAATGACCTGGAAGGGCATAATATAAAAGTGAAATTTCTGTGGCATACCAATAAATATTAAATAAATAAATAAATAAATAAGTAAATAGATGGTGAAGAGAGGTAGCAATATTGACATGATTGAAAGCATCAGGCTCTCTGGACATAAAGGAGCAGAAATAGTTCATGTGAGAAAGAGGACAATCGCATTGCTGGGGCTAGCCATCATAACATTGAATAAAAGATTGCACAGCAGAAAATATGGGACCAGAGTCATCATGGGGGCCATTGTAGGAAGGTCAACATGAAAATAACGCTTCCTAATTCTTCTTACCAAACCATTCCATTAGATTCAGGTGTAGAATTTAGTGATTCATCACTTATGCGCAACACTTAGTGCTCATCACAAGTGCCCTCCTTAATCCCCATCACCCATTTAACCCATCCCCCACCCACTTCCCCTCCAGCAACCCTCAGTTTGTTCTCTATTATTAAGAGTCTGTTTCTTGGGAGCGCCTGGGTGGCTCAGTCGTTAAGCATCTGCCTTTGGCGCTGGTCATGGTCCCAGGGTCCTGGGATCGAGCCCCGCATGGGGCTCCCTGCTCCGTGGGGAGCCTGCTTCTCCCTCTCCCACTCCTCCTGCTTGTGTTCCCTCTCTCGTTGTGTCTCTCTCTGTCAAATAAATAAATAAAATCTTTAAAAAAAAAAAAGAGTCTGTTTCTTGGTTTGTATCTTTTTTTTCTCCCCTATGTTCATTTTTCTGATTCCACATATGAGTGAAATCATATGCCAAACCATCCCATTAGAAACTAGTGAAATCATTCTTGCAAGAAGTACTCAACATCACCCCCTTCTAGTTCTAAAGCTCCATGAGACTAGAGACCTGAATATACACCCATTGTTCCTCATCTAGTACCTATAGCAGAGCCCTGCCAGGAAATTGGCTTTGCACCGATCAGCTTTCTTTTCTTTCTTTCTTTCTTCTTTCTTTCTTTCTTTCTTTCTTTCTTTCTTTCTTTCTTTCTTTCTTTCTTTCTTTCTTTCTTCTTTCTCTCAAGATTTTATTTATTTATTTTGAGGGAGAGAGAGTGGAGGGAGGGGCAGAGGGAGAGGGAGAGAATCTCAAGCAGATTCCATGCTCAGTGCGGAGCCCGATGTGGGGTTCTATCCCATGACCCTGAGATCATGACCTGAGCGGAAATCAAGAGTCAGAAGTTCAAGCAACTGAGCCACCCAGGCACCCCAGCTTTAACTTTCTTACCATCTTCACCTGAATGGATGGTGGAGTCACTGTGCTTACTCACATTCCTCAATCTTAGCATCAGAAGCAGGGTTCTCAGAAAATGGGAATTGTTTTCAGTAACCCCAAGTCTCCTTTTTCCTTCCTGCTTCCACATATTTGTTTAATCTGGTTTCCTTCTAACAATGTATGAAGCCCTACATTTTGGAGAAACACCTCTAATCATTTCTCTATAGCACATAACGTGCCAACTCTACCTGGGTTATTTCCTATTAAGTAAGTCATTACTAATTGTAGAAGACAAATCTTTATCCCTAAGTAAGAGGAATTTAAAAGCAAACTGAGCAAGATGAAAGAAATTTGTCTGGAGGGAGGTGGGGACTGGGAAGGGCTGCTATGGGACTTAGCAGAGGCCCTGTAAATATGACATTAAAAATATTGAACATCTAACACCACCCTGCTATAATGCTAGAGTCTTGCACAAATTGGCCAATATTTAAATTTTAGTTGCTAGATCATGGAGTATCCATGCTTATAAATAAAAATACATGAAAGCAACTTATTTCATCTACCTGACTTAGAAAGTAGGCTTCCTACTGAAAAGAAAAAAGTGTTTGCATGCCACCTATGTTATTTCTCTGCTGGTTTGATTTCAAGCCAGAAGTGGGTTATACCAAATAATATTAGATTTTTAGAAATCATATGTACTAAATGATTAATTAATTAACAATTTGCAAATAAAATTAGGGTCTATGAGTCACTTTAATTCTCAGACAGGTAATCGAGGAACAAAAATATCAATTGATCAATACATATATGTGATTAAGAACACTGAGCTGATTTCAGCAAATTGGAGCTCGGGTCAAAGACTACCTTTGACTTGCTTTCTGACCTTTGGCAAATCAATTAAAATTCATCTTTACTCACATGCCACATCTTTAAAAATGAAGACTTTTATTTTTAAATCTCCCTAGCCACCCAAACAATTGCTGAAATTTAAGAGATGAACATTAAAAATAAGTGCAATAAGTACCATATGATGAGCATTACTTTATTTTTTTAAAAGATTTTATTTATTTATTTGACAGAGAGATAGAGAGCACAAGTAGGCAGAGTGGCAGGCAGAGGGAGAGGGAGAAGCAGGCTCTCCGCTGAGCAGGGAGCTGGACGTGGGGCTCGATCCCAGGACCCCAGGATCATGACCCGAGCCGAAGGCAGCCGCTTAACCGACTGAGCCACCCAGACGCCCCCGAGCATTACTTTAAAATAACACTATACATGGCAGAGCCCTATAAATATTTGTGAAAGAAAGGAACATTTCTGGAAACAATACTTGGATAAATTAAGAGGTTGTTGCTCCTGGAAGGAATGGTAGCCTAAAGCCAAAATATAAGAGTGAAAATGTTTGAGATATTGACACATATGTAGGCATGGCTTCTGAAAGAAAAGTTTCCATTATGAGGGAAAACATTTCCCTATTGTCAACATCTCTTTCATGTCTCTCCCTTGTTTGCAGCCCTGGCTGCATCGTTGCTGATGCTAAGGCAAAAGCCAGAACGATGCTGTAGTAGGTGTAAGTTAGTTTCTTCGAAAGAATGGTTTTCCATCAAGTGGCACACGCTCTGGGCATTCCAAAATCTCTTCCAAATTTAATGCACACTTTCTTTCCAGACACATTTTAGTCTGATTTTCTCAAGCAACAATAATTTACTTTTAGATATTGAATACTATATGTAAATTGTAAAAAAAAAGGTAACTTGGTAAAAGACAAAAAGTATTTCAAAAATAATTTTATACATTCTCTATAATTTTTAGCATCTGGATATACATAGTCCATCTCCAACCTACAGGTCCAAATGTCAATTGTGTCTATGAACATTCCTATACAATTTACAGATATTTCTGAATTCAAAAAATATTAGAGAAATAATTTATAACCATATTCCTAAAAATAGCTAGGAATAGTCTGAGAAATATTTTTTAAAAGGTCCAAAGTTGAGATTAAGCCTGTTCATGTGGACAAAAATTGATTTTTAATAGCCCTCCTCCTTCCCCACAAAGATCATTTGGGTTGGATGCTATACTATTTTAAACATCATTTTAATTTGCATGTGGTATTTTCATAAAAGTACCTTTGGGATTAACCAAGCATATGTTGCCACTGTAGTATACTTAAAAATGTATAGAATATATGCTCCATCAGCTGTGTTTAGATATAATACCTATGATTACTCTGTAAGTTTCCACGGTACTGACTTTGTAAGCCTCCAATTTAAAAATTTATATCAAATTTTCCAAACTATGTAACTCTATCATATTAGATAATGTCTAAAGTCCTTAAAAATATGCCACCACATGGGAAGTTTTCACATTTGTCCAGTTTTAGAAAGACCCCAGGGTGAGGAAAGCTCAAGAAAGAGGCTAACGAAAGTTCTAGGAACGATGGTACTTTTCCTTGCTCTTGATCTAGGTCTCTATCTGACTGATGGATCAGAGTTCTCTTAGATTGACCCTGGAAGAAGGGCAGCAGAATTAGCAACTGATCTTGAAAACAAGGTGGAGGATGCCATTAGATAATATTTATTAATATGGGAAGTCATTTAAATGCATTGTTAAAATGGAAGAGGCAAATTAGAAAATAGTATGCACAGCAACTCATCATTTTTGTGAGCAAGGAATAAAAAAATATTTAAGTACATATAAGCATGGATTAGTAAAGATTATCTCTAAGTGATGGAGTTATTAAAGATTTTTGCTTTATATGTAATTTTTAATATTACTACAACAAACATTATCCTGTCAGAAATGGTATTTTTAACTTTAAAAATAAAATTTTTGTTCTCTCCTCTGAGATACTCTTTTAACATGCAGATTTGATAGTTAGATGTAAATTTTGCTTCATGTTTCATGCATATTTATATGTAATGTATAGATTACATAAATAAATATATCTAGTTACTAATGACAGATTTACATGTATATAAAATTAGCCATATCTTTTAACCTAATTATTCAATAGCAACCAATTTTGCTGAGACCCTTAAGTTAATTTTATAACATGCTAACAATAGGCATATACTTTTGACTTTTTAAACTAATAGTTACTGGTTTGTTTCTCCACTTATAAACAGAGATTCTTAGAATCATAAAATCATTTGGGGCTGAAAGAGATCATTCAACTTAACCCATTAATTTTACAGATAAGGATGCTGAGGTTCAAAGAGACTAAGAAATGACCCAAGGTCACTTATTTTGTTTACTGCAGCCACGTTTTCTGATGTTGAGTCCATTTAAGGTCATAGTGTATACAAAAGAGCCAAAGAGAATTTACTTTTTCCCTCTGAAATTGTTTGCTTTACTTTATTTGACATTCTGAAGTTGTCTTTATGTAATTTTAAAGTACTTAGTTTATCCCTTTAAAAATGTGTCTTTTAATCTTAATAAATTGCTTCAAAGGCACTCCTGGTTGTAAAAATGTATATTAAATATAAAGTTATGGCTTTAAAAAAGTTTTGATTTTATGTTCTGATTCTATTTTGCTGATTTGTTGAATTTTCAAGAGCAGTTTTAAAGGTTTCAATTTAAAGGTCAAGTGGTGTAAATGCATGTGTCTGACAGTCTTACATATGAATGGCTCAAAAATAACTTAGTGTCACACACAGTCACACACACACACACACACACACACACACACATACATAGAGTTACAACCATACATTTAGCTCATTTTATCATAAGTGATATTGAGTATGATAATCTATTTTAACTGTTTTATATGAGGAATAACTTAAAACATTGATCACATTTAGGAAGCAATGTCGTATAAGGGAAGGGCTCTGGAGTCTTAAACACATGGAATTCCAATCCACCCATCAATATTCAGACCTCGAGGTAAATTGTTCAACTTCTCTGAGCCTGTTTTCTCATTTGAAAGTGGGATTTAGATCTACCTAGAAGTATTTTTAAATGATAAGAAATCTTAATAAAGCCCCTAGATTATTGAAGGACACATAGAAAACATTCAGTACGTTCATTGCACCTTATTTTTAATTTAAAGTTTATGTAAAGAATGCATGAAAAATATTCTTTTTGAATTCCAATTAATCTATAATTTCCTTCCATTCATACTCATCTGATTGTTCACCATTATTATGACAGGTTACAGTCTCATTTTATCCCATAGCTCGGGAGACCAAGAAAGAATAGATTCCAGGAAAAAGCTGCTCTCCTCTGAGGAGAATAGGAAGCTTCCAAAAAAAAGGATATGCTGTATATTTTATATTTAAGAAGTTCAATCATCTTCTTCCATGTGCAGAGATAGCCAGATTGTGAATGATTCCAAAATATATCAAATTTATAAGGTTTCTTAAAAATTTCTTAGTCATCAGACTTTACATGAATGCAAACAATACATATTGCTGAGGATATAGGTATGAACTGTTTTTATCTCTGAAGAAGTGCGAACAGCAAACTGAGGAAGATGCAGCAGCTATCACCGATTATTTAAATGGCTGTTAAGGGGCGCCTGGGTGGCTCAGTTGGTTAAGTGTCTGCCTTTGGCTCAGGTCATGATCCCAGAGTCCCAGGATTGAGCCCTGGGTCGGGCTCCCTGCTCCGCAGGGAGTGCTTCTCCCTCAACCTCTGCTCCTTCCCCTTCTCATGCTCTCTCTCTCTCTCTCCCTCTCTCTCAAATAAATAAATAATCTTAAAAAAAAAATGGCTGTCATGTTGTATCAGCCAGGTTTCCAGCAACAGAAATGGGACTTTCAATGACTTAAGCAGAAAGCAAATTGTGGAGACTGTACTGGGTAAGCTGACAAAATCACTGGTAAGGCTACAGAACCAGGCTTGGACACTGGACATGAACAAGGACGGCTTAGTAGCAGCCAGGATCCCGTCCCAAATTATCCCACAAAACCAGTCCAATGAGCACCCACTAGTGGACAAGGGACCCCATGGCTTGTACTGACTGCTATCACCCCAACTCTGAACCTTGAACACCACCGCAGCTGCTCTCCCGCTCGGCCACCCTTAGAAACACAGCCCTGCAACTGCAACCGGGCCACAGCTTGCTGCATGGTCTGTGGTCTCCCCCCTTTCTCAGTCACTAGCACCAGATTAAAAGTTGAGCTAAGGGAGACTGGAAATAAATATTTCTGCCTTTGCTTCTCCCTTAGCCGCCCTCCCCACCCCTCGGATTCACAAATCAGTGAATTCTCTAAACACAGGAAGGGTTCAAATGGTGGGCAGCCAAAGAAATATACAAAATAATCCACTAGATAAGTGGAAGGGGGAGGAGAATTTTCCTGAGTTTCTACAACAGAAAGTAGGACTAGGAAGTTACATGTGGGGTGGGGGAGAAAGAGAGGAGCTGGGGTTTGCAGATTTAAACATGATAAGAAATAAGGCAAAATTAAATTATTAAAGAATGACATAATAACTCTAGAAAGGTGGGAACTCTATGCTACTAATGGAGTTCAAGTCAGAGCTATGTGGTCATCAGAAAAGAGTACTGTAAAAAAAAAAAAAAATCCACAGTGGCAGTCAAAATTCCTATGATTCTATCCTTCTGATGAGATTAGGATTCTGACTCAGGTTATGTTTTTTGCCTGATTCTACCATATCTTAGGTTATGGTTGGTTGCAAATGTCTCCAGGAGCCTGGGACAGCCAGAGCTCCCACCTTCCTGTGCATCCTCAGCCAACTTAGTAAACTCCCAGCCGATCCAGGGAGCTGAACAAATAGCATCTTTTATGTCTACTATAACATGGATATGACCAAGAAACTGATTCCAAGGAGATAAAGGTCACTATTTTTACAAACTTAACAATATATATTTCTGTGGTATATATATCTGTGGTATATATATCTCTATCTATATGAAATATATATATATATATGATATGTGTCATGTGATACATATATATGTGATATGTAATATATATGTCATATTTCCTATTTAAAAGTAAAGGTGATAGTGGGATAAGTCTGCAAGCAGACAGTATAGATTGTAAATAACAATAAAGCTAATAGATCACCTACTAACATTTATACAAAAAATACATTCAGACCCCTGACTTTTAGATGTGATTGGTATTTGCAAGGCTTCATAATTACTTATGCTTCTGAATTTGCTTATTAGTAATAATGGCACTGCTCATAATAATATAGTTACTGCACTGTTAAGTGCTTCAGCACTATTTTGAGTGCTTAAGTGTATCATTTAATTTAATCATCACAGCAACACAATAAGTTTTTTATCCTCATTAACAGATGAAGACGTAGCCTTGAAGCTGTTATCCATGCTGTCCAGCTTTGTAGAGCCAGCTAGACATAGAGTCTGTGATGGAGTCTCTGCCTCTAGCATCCCTGCTCTCAGTGATGCCCACCAGCCACCTGACATGTGTGCATCTTTTCTGATCACTATGTCCTAGCCTTTCTGGATTGCTTCTCAGCCACCAATAGCTGCTCTATTTCTTGATGTATAACTTCAGTATGTGCTCACGGCATTATGTTGTCCACCTGCTTTCATCCACCTAGCAGATAAGTATGCAGTTTTATAGCTACCATTTATCTCGTAGCGCAGATCCCTCCCAACAGAAAACAGTGCAGCGAGCCTCTCTTTAACACTGGGAGAGCAGCCGGGCTCCAGATCCTCTTGGTTGGATGTCCCCCATGCTCAGCATAATCCACAGAAAATGCACATTCGACATTTCAGGAAGCTGCTGGGGTGTAAAGTTGAACTTGAGAAATCCATAGGGGGAAGGTTTCAGAGGAATCTGATGTTTAGCAACAGAAGATGAAACACTTAGCAATAGCGCACAATTTTGCACAAACTAGTTGTACTCACAGCAGTTTTAAAATTACTACTGTCAAACATCACAGGGCCCACTAGTAAGACAAACACTACTGTAGATGTCATCTCCTTCCACCCAATGCAAATATCCACTCTACAACACCCATGACAGATGATTCTTTACTTCTGCCTAAGCACTTTCGGGAATGGAGAACTCCGTTCTATCTTATAGTGAATGAAGAGCTTCCTATTACTGCTGGCATTATGTTTTTCAGGCCTAGAAATCTGGATTTATCAGGTCACCAGGGAGATCAGAAAATAGAACCATATGACTGCTATTCTGGGCACTATCTTTCATTAGCAAGGTATCTGGAAACTGGATGAATAATCAGAAGGATGCTTTCTAAACTTAGAATAATAGGAAATAAAATTATGTATTATTATGAAATTTTCCCCTCAAGTCATGAACTAAGCTTCATAAATTATTTCTGTCCAACTACAGAGAGAACATTTCTAATAACTGGATGTACAAGGTCTCTCTCTCTCACCCTTTCTGAGAAAATGCTGAATAAATTCAGTCTGATATCTCAAGTAACCAGTTTTTTTTCAGCCACCAAATCCATAACCTCATGCCAAACAAAATTTTACCAGAGTTATAAAGAACGTGCTGGTGAGCAGGGGCATTGGCACATTGAAAACCCAGTAGCGGCTGTCTTTTCCAGACTGGGACTAATAGTAGGAGATGCTGTGACAAAACCAGCCTCCTTAGTAGCAAAGGGGATAGGATCCAGAATACCAGAGATTAGAGAGCAGCACTTAGCTTCAGAAGCAAAGTGGACAGATTTACTTTCAATGGCAGCAAGATCAAAAGGGCAGTACCAGAGATGGGAGTGAGGTGTAGGGGTGGGGAGCTGCTGATTTTCAGGAATTTACTGAGGTGGCTTATAGAATGTTTTTAGAGGCAAGGAAGATAAGCCACTAATGAGAGAACTGCTTAAAAAGAGATAAAAAATGAATGAGCAGAAGCCTGAGATCAGCTGTCCTCACTGAAAGTCGCCATCCCTTACAGTTTCCAGATTCATACCAGTTCTAAGACCAAAACGTGTAACCAAAGGAGAGATAAGATCTTCATGAAGAAGGACTCTGAAACTATAGCGTGTATTCAGAAGTGTTTTCTCTTTTCCTTCTTAAAGGGGCCTATGGTCATTTACTCAAGTAACCATACACAGAGGAAAGAGCATGAACTTGGCTCATTAATGGCATGCTCTGTGGGTACAAGCAGAACATGGATTGCTGTTGTGCTGTAGTCCCTACTTAACAATAACCCCAAAGACAGCAATGAGGACATCTTCCCAAAGAACAGCTCTTTGGGCTTTATGTCTGCTCATCTACTTTGAGTGAAAAGAAAACTTGCCTGAGGTTACAGCCTCATGGACAGAGGTGACTGACTTAGCTTGCTGGTTGGAACCATGGAAGGGGAGATTCCACAATCAGGAACAGGCACTTCAAAGAAACAAGCAAGTACAAGTGACTGGACCTATGGTTAAAAGCAAAACATGTTAGGAGCTCTGTACCACATATTAATGTTCATAAAAAAAAAAAAAATCCACTGAAAAAGAGACCTGAAATAACTAAGGCATAAGATAATTTGGCCAGTAGATGTCAGCCAGCCTCTCTCCTTGGCCATCTCAGTGCTTGTAGAATAGGCTTATGAATAGAGTAAGCACGTGGAAAAGATGGCCCAAGAGCACAGATTGCTTCTCGCAAAGGTTGATCTAGCTACTGTTGCTCATAAGGACCCAACCTGCCAGTGACAGAATCTAGTGCTGAATTCCCCATATGGTACCAAACAGAAATCTGGTGGCATGTTGATTACATTAGACCCTTTATATCCTAGAAAGGGCAATGTTCCATCATGACCTTGATTAACATGTATCTGGGAATGAGTTTTTTTTTTCCTTCCTAGAGTGCCACACAGCCAGCACCGTTCAAAGACTCACAGAGCAATGGACATGGAATCTCTCAAAATGTTGTCTTAAACTGAGGGACTCATTTTATGGCAAAGCAAGTATGGCAATGGGCATATAACCATGAGATCCACTGCCCTTAATCACATATTATAACATTCAGAAGGTGCCATTCTGATAAAGTGTTGGAATGGTCTCCAGAAGTCTTATCAGAGGCACAGCTTGGAGGTGACAGGATGAGATGGTATTCTTCAAGATGAGGTACATACCTTACGCCATGTGGTACCTCATACCCAATATATAGAATATTTGGGTCTAGAAAACAAGGAGTAGAAGTAGGAGTGGTCTTGTTTGCCATTCTCCTTACCTACTTAGGAAGTTTGGGCTTTTTGTCTCTTCACCTTTACACTCTGTAGGTCTAGAGTTCCAGGTTCCAAAGGGAGGGATGCTTCCACAAGGAACTCAGTAAGAGTCCCCCTGAACTTTATGCTGTAGCTACCATCTTAATGCTTTGGGCTCTTCATGTCAGTAAACCAGTAAGAAAAGAAAACAGAATCTCTGGCAGGCATAATTGATCCCGAGCATCATGAAGAAGTAGGAGTGAGGATAGGAAGGAATAAATTTGACACTCAAGTCATCCATCCATTAACATGCCCATGCCCAGTAATAATCTGAGAAGGTAACCAGAACTCAGACCCCTCCTGGCAACCTACCAGCCAAGCTGCTTAGACCAGCAGGATGAGGAAGATGATGAGTATCAGTCCTAGACGCAGGACCAATGGTGCAGGGAAAACCATAGTTTTTTCTCTTAACACTTCTTATAAGTTTTTCCAGAAATTGTGACGGACCAGAAAATTTTGAGCTGTGCCTGGATTGAGTAGACTTAATTGAGAAGCAAGTGAATTTAAGTGTTTCAATAGGTAGACTATAGTAAATGCCGTTGGTGACCCACTCTTCTTTACCAGCCACCCAGACATGATACATCTTGATAGCTTCTGTGAATGTTAGCTAGTAACAGCTCACAGCCATCCCTTTATTCAGGGAATGGTGTTTGGTCAAACAGAAGCTACCACATCAAGCAGCTAGGGCCAACACAGGGGAGGGCAGACTAAACTGAAGAATGAGAGTTTTTCTTATGTAGCATGTAGTGTTGAAAGGTGCTTTCAGTGAAGAGATTACAATGAGAACATGGGTGCAGAGAGTGTATTGAGTTCCTGAGTGACTGGAGCAGCAGTCTCACTTCATTGCAGAGTCACGCTGATATGTGGGGTGGCATTATGTGAGCAACTTGTTACTAATAATATCAATGTGCTGAGGTATGTGACTGATTCACTTACTGAAATAAATTAGAGAACATTCAAAGCTCTCTCTCAAATAATGCCAGTACCTCATTCCATGCTGATATCTTCCGTGTAGTAAAGATTTTGGCCTGGCCCAAAGAGAAGTCAGGCCTTTGTGCCTGCCTCATAGGAAGTAACCTCTACATTTTTGGAACTTCCCAAGTGATAGGAATGTCTTTGTTATTCATGGTGGACCCCTTCAACCACACCTGACAGATTATGCTAATGAGGTGACTCATGGTAGACCCCTAAGCTCATGTGATAGTAGGCCACCTTCTGGGGAAATGGGGGTGGTTGAAGATAGAGTTCAATTATGTGGGCAGTCAAACCATCATGTCTATATTATGAGTCTCAGTAAAGACTCTGGGTATCAAAGATTGGGAGAGCTTTCCAGGTTAGCAATACTTCTCGTGTATTATCACACATTGATGCCAGGAGGGTGATGCATCATATGCATCCTGAAGACAATGGAAGCTTTGCATTTGAATCCTCCCTATGTTTTTCTTCCTTTGACTGGTTTTAATTTACATCCTTTCCCTAGTAAGCCATGACTGTGAATATAAAAGGTTTCAATGAGTTCTGTAAGTGAATTACCAAACCTGAGGGTAGTTTTGGGAGGCCCCTGAACTTGCAGTTGATGTTAGAAGTGGGAGTGGTCTTGTGTGGAATCTTCCCTCAGACTTTGTAGTTAGACCCTGAGTCCTTGCAGTTAGCATCAAAAGGCTTGGGCAGACCTGCAATCCGGAGGACTGTACCTTTAATGCCAGAGTTTGGCGAACTGTGGATACTTTCTTGATTGGAACAGTAAAGTCAAAGTGTGCCACCTGGTAATTATACATAACCGTGGGTCGTGCATGAGCATGCCATCCAACCTGTCTGTCCTGCAGAAGAAGGATGTGTGTGGGTAGATGTGGTAAAAGATGAAGTCACCAAAGTAGGTATTTTCTAAACCAGTAATTCTTATTTTATATAGTAGTATTTGAAATGGACAGTCACATGGTGTGGTAAAAATCTATAATCTAGAAAAATCCTGATAGTTTACTGCAAATAACACAGTATTTGAAATCAGAGACTTATGTTGCTCTTTCTAGCTATGTGGGTTTTAGCTCCTTGTTTAGTCACTGACTTTCAGTTTCTTTATATATGGAATGAGGACAAAATAAGGAATAATTTAGAGAATTATGAAGTTTGAATGGAAAATGCACAGCATAGTAAAGTACTTTATAAGCCTTAAAATGTTAATGATGTTAGTAAATAAGAAGGATTTTGTTTCTTTTCTCCCATCAAACATTATGTGACTCAAAAATTTATTTATCCTTCTTCATACTTAGGTTCCTTGTCTGTAAATGATGAGATCACTTCCACTTCTCAGGGTTCATCTCAAGACAGATACTTTCATTATAATCTTTCTTTTATATATCAAAATCCTGATATGTTTTGTGTCTTTTAAAAAAAATCACTTCCTTCCAAACCCAATGTTCCTGATAGAGAGAAGCAATCAAAATGAAAAATTGATCATTGGGTTTATAACTCTCTATTTGCCAAGACAAGCATCATAATTTTGGCCAAAAACATGCACAATAGTGAGAGATGTATGTCGCCTAAGGGAGTGAAAAGTAATATAAAAATTTGCCAAGCAAGAACTTTCCAATTAACTATCAGTGGAAATATTAATTAACAAATTATATTCATATAATAATTATACAATTTCACACATCGTTGGTTGTATTTTAAAGAAATGTAAGTAATGAAATTGATACAATTTCAGTTTCTTGTTTCCTTAATTTCTTCATGGGAGCCAAATTGTTGCACTTTTCAGGGAAATACGGGTTGTGGTGGAGAGTGTCTGCAATCGGTCATTAGTGATTCTGAGAAAAAGGTAGATTCATTCTTCCACTTAGCAACTCTTCTATATATTGTAGCTGAATACTCTTTTGAGATAAAACCATTTTTTCCTCCAACTTCACCTTTTCTTTCTCCTAATTCAAACAGGAGAGACGCTGCTTATTGCACTGAGGACTGTGTGTGGCAGGGTGGAAAGCAGCAAGAGTGGCTTTCTGCAAAAATAATTCTTCGCTTTTGCTTCCTAAAACTAAAGCCCAGGAGGAAAAAGGGGAGTTACAGGTAGAGGTAGCTATCTTTAAGAAATTTAAAAAGAGAAAAACTCTTTCAAACCTAAAAGGGATTCTCCACATTGAGAGGAGGTGGGGGACAAGTGAGGTCTATTGTCCTGGACAGGCCAGGGCCTGGGGGAGCTTCCTGGCTGTATCCTGGTGGCAGCAAGGCCCAGAGTGCAACAGCTGTGGGTAATCAGGGGTCTCTAGCCTTGACCAAGAGTCTTGTTCCCCAAGCAGAGAAGCAGCAAAAGTTGGAACTGAAGGGCCCAAGTGGGCAGGAAAGTGGATGTCTGTGTGATGAATTACAAAATCATATACAAGATTAGAAGGTTCCCCCACAAACCCCCTAATATGTTGTCATGGTGTATAAGTTTGATACAACCACAGAGGAGCCCCAAAGTTATTGCTACAGGGGACCAAGTATCATACCAGACCAGCAGGAACTGAATTTGAAGTATTTTTTAAATGCCAACAAACAAACAAGAGATGCAGTATTTCTAGTAAACCTGGGCCTATACTCAATGTAAAATATAAAAGTGCTTAACTTTAAAAATTGTAGAAGTAAAATTGGCACTTAACTATTGTTTAGATTATACCTAACTATTACCAAAGAGATGATGAAACCAAGAGCATCCTATTTAATCAATTTAAAACTCCAAATATTTGTCCAGACTAAATCCATGGGAAAAAAAAAAAATCTTATTGGCTAACTATTTGACTAACTTTTAAATTTCCTATTTTTTTCCTATCATCACCTATCTTCTGATGTATAAGAAATACTGAAATTATCGAAATCTGAGTAGCTGTAGAGAGAAGATACAGAAGCCAAAGACCTGGAGAACGAGCATTTAAATGGCCCCTGGGTAAATAAAATTAATTGATAGATTAAATGTTGAATCAAAGGCTACTATTGGGTAGGAATTGTTTTTGTGCTTTTATTTTTTCCATATGCAGATATACATTAATACGTATTATACAGATTTATATTTTCTCTTCCGCTTAATGGAAAAATCACCTTCCTGTGCCTTTTCTTCAATGTTTTTACAGGTACATGCCTATCAACTCTTCCAGAAAACATCAAGGCAGTCACAGCCAGTCTGCCAGTCCTATGACCTAGAAAGATTCTATTTTTTTTAGCTTGAAGTTTCAAAGAAGAGAGAGACGTTAAAATAGAAAGTGAATTTCTAAACTGGTATGAATACTAATCTGAGATGACCTGTCTTTCTTTTTTCCTCTGTAGACTATAAGACCTCATTTTTAAATCTATTCTTTATTTTTCATCCCTTTATTGTTTATTGTATCCCAGCTAACAGCCAGACACTATATATGTTCTAGGGATACAAATCTGGAAAAACCAGAGTTCTCTCAGTGCCCGCCCTCAAAGAACTCAAGTCTAGGGAGTAGGCAAAACTATGTAAACAACTAATTTTAGATACTTGGCACAATCTTGTAAGTGGTATAATAGAAATACGTTTAAAGTGCTGGGGGACCCCAGAGGAGAGCATATTCCCTTCTGCTCAGAAGAATGGGTGGCAAGGATGCATCAGAAAGGGATTCATAAAGAGGTTGTTGTCTGGGCTGGTCCTTGAGGAATGTGGTTGGGAGGGGAGAGCATTCCAGGTATAAGAACTTGCCAACAACAAAGCAAGGACATGGACATAAAGATGCCCATAAATCAGGAGATGTTGATGAACCAGGACATTTGTGTGAGACAGAGAAAGCAGGCAGAAAGGCAGATGAATGAGGTAATATGAGGCATGAAAGATGGGAGATCAGGTCCAAAATTACTTTAAGCTTTATTTCTAACATTTACTTTTCACTGTATGTCTCCATATATTGGAGCAGTTGACACAGTCCAGATAAAGGAGAATGACTAGTTTGAAATTATTTAAACCAACCCATACTACCTCAAATAGCATTTTAAGAAGTCTGGCAAGGCAGACACAAAATTTTCCTTAGACCTTCTTTAGTATTAATGTGGGAAAGCATCATACTCTCAAAGCCTGGTCACTATTGAAAATGACTCAATTATAAAATCTTAACCAATTTTTGTTTTGATATGGTGTTTTGATTTCCATTGTTACCTCACACACATATCCCCATCCCCATAATCTATGTCATCCTTACTTCAAATATCATGGCTAAAATGGCTTTCGAAAGAATTTGCTGATGTAAGAATCTCTTGCCTTTCATTTTATACTATAACTGTTAGAAAAGACGAATAGTTATATGTCTGTCTTGTGTCAGAAATTTGTTACACACACACATGCATGCACATGTGTGCACACATGCATGAGAGTACCACACCATACTTTCTTGTATTTTTCATTTCATCATACTTGTATTCATTCTTCTTTACCACTGAGTCGTAAGCTCTGTGAAGACAATAGTCTTGCTTTATATTTGGGTCAGTTCCAAGGTGCCCAGAGCAGAACTGAACAGACTTATGGCATTCAGAATGTGTTTGCTGACTATTTGATACTTACCCATTCATCCAGCCTTTTTTGTTTATTTGTTTAACAAATGAATATAAGCAGAGATAAGTAAATTTAATTTACAGGTTTGTTTGGGTAGTTTTGCTGTTTACTTATTATTGTTTTTGTTTTTTGTATTTCTCCACACCACCCCATCTCCCAAGAGTATACACTTCAAAAACACAAGCTGACAGAGATGTGCAGGTAGAGGTATAAAAATGTATATAGGTGAGATTCTGAGTTCCTATTCCTTTGTCTGGAAAAAAGTCAAATAGCCTTACTTTACTTATTTATGCACATACTAACCCAAAGTTCGGGTAAAGGAAAAATGTACTGGTCTTTTCACATTCTCATTGGGACTTGAAAACCTACAGAAATCCCTCACAACACTCAGCAAATTTGCCGTGCCTGGCCTGGTTTGCAATGTTATTAAGTGCTTTACCCTTTCTGAGTGCTTTGCAATAATTTATAAATAACTTTTTACAAAATCCTGAGGGAAAGGGAAGAAGCACTGTGGCTATTTTTTTTTTAATTGCCAAACAAGAAAGGAAGAAAGAAGGTAGGAAGAGAAGGAAACAAGTTTATGGTGTCTACTGCCTTCCCTCATGTTTTTCTTTTCCGGCTTTACTTTCCTCCCTTGGTTCATGACTTTTCAGAATATCAGTGCATATTGATGTAAAAACTATGTGCAGGGAAGGAAAAGTCACCAGCGTGCTTCCCACTGCTGAATGGCACAGGTTTTAAAGTAGCACACCTTATTGTAGGCTTTGAAGCCCTGAAGCTAGACTCTGGGCTGTGAAGTCTCGCATCCCACCTCTGCACTCTTCATTTCAGGGTCTCCCACATCCATTATTCTATGGAAGAATAGTGCTCTTTCCTGGGTGATGCTCCTTTCACTTCCCATTGAAGTAGCTGCTGCTCTGTCCCCTGCCCTCCACACAACTCAGCAGAATGCCAAGGAGCACTTCGGAGAGCTTTGTATTCTTTCCCTGCACCCCTCTTCTGCCTTTGATCCAGATTCCCCCTTAGGTGATTTCCTGGTCTGCTCCCTCCTGTTTAATTCTTCCTGGATTCTCCAGTCCTTTTGCTCTTCCTCCTCTCTCTCAGGACACTGATTTCTGAAAAGCTTACACAGGACTTCACCCTCACCCTCATGCATCCATGACATGACTCCTTGCTTGAGAGTTTCTCATGGTCTTTCTACAGACATGTAAAATACTAAAGCCCTAATTGGCCATTTTACCTCATTAACAGGCTTTCCTTTATCTGACATTATTCCACCATTCCAAACTTACAGTTTATGTGCTGACCTGATGTCTACTGTCCAGTTTTAGAATGAAAAGAATTATGGGTTTAGGTATCAGGTTTTCTTTAATAAAGAGAAGCATCATTTCTTGCTAAGTAATCCCAATGAGAATTTGTATTTGGAAGGGGAGGCTCTCAGAAAACTAAGGAGCATAGTGATAGTAGAGTGGAATCACTTCCTACACTCAGTGTCAGGCACTTATATAGGATACCGGATTTACTTCGTTCTTTTTCCCCCTTGTAGACAGTTGCTCTCAGGATATGAAAAAAAAAAAAAAAAAACAACCCTCTTTTATGCCTGAGCTTAGGTCTAGATCAAGGAATGAATCACCACAGACACTGCAGTTTTCTAGGGCCTCATGGTGCCACTGGGCATGGCTGGGTCATGTCATTTGGCTTCTATTTTATTAATCAGTGAACAGTCTCAAACAGTAGTACAACTTGCAGCTCAGATTAGCACTTTGCCCTCATCTTTCCCCACTTACTAAACTCTATCCTTGTCGAATCATCCTTAATTTTGAAATTTATTCATGTATATGCATTCTTTCAACAACATATTGTCAAGTACTACGGTAGGTTGAATTTGTGGTCTTGATTCTTTATTATGCATCCTCATTGTTTTCATGTCCTCCGTGTGAGAGAAGTATTTTTTTATGCCCACTGACTTTGAACTTAGCCACGTGTCTTGCTTTGGACAATAGAAGATAGTGCTCAGGACTTACGTAGGACCTTGAATTGTGCTATTCTTTTGCCATTGCTGTGAAAGGAATAACCACTGTCCCTTCATCCAGCAGGCCTCAGAATATGGTATATGAGACAGAGGTGCCCTAGCCAACCCACAGACCTACAGACTGAAGTAGCACTCTCCCAGCTGATCCCAGATGCATGAAGAAAAAATAAATATGGATTATTACAACCATTGGGTTTTGAGGTGGTTTATTATGCAGCACAACATAATTTTCTTACTAGCTGACTGATTAATAAAGGCTCTAAGCTAGGGATATGAGCCACAAAATCAGATAAAGGATTTTAGCCTCCTCAGGTTCATAGTTTATTAACAAAGATAGATGTATAAACAAATAACTTATAGCAATAACATAAATTTTACAAACAGGTATGAAGAAGCATGTGGGAGCACAGAATTGAGAACATTCTGTCTTGACAGGTTGAAGGAAAATTGTCCATAGAAGAAAAAAAAATTGGAACATTTGCATAAAGAGGGGAGAGGAATAGTGAGGATATTTTAGGTAAGAGAATATAGGTAAGACAGGGCACCACTGGTTAAATTAGGCTCCTGTAGGTGATCAAAGGGACCTTATCAGAGCTCTGTTAAGGGGTGCTCTTAAGCATTGATCTATAACTGGTGCTGAAATTGGGCAAGTGTTCATAAGAAATGGAGGGCCAGTTAACAAGAAGGAGAGAGTCCTTGTATAACTGGGAAAATAGAAATTGATTTCATTGCTTCCAATGTAGACAGGGACCTCAAGTGGGGAAAATAAATCCTTGCAATATTGACCTTATTGACCTTGGCTGTACTGAATGCATGTTGAAAAATTGTTTGAAGATTATCAGTTTGAAGGGCTGCCAAATCATTTGGCAAAGAGGGACACAAAGTCTTGGTCTAGCCTTGGTCCTTAGAGATTATCTAACTCAACCTTTCATCTCACAGATGGGACCACTAAGACTTAGAAGATCGAAATTTACCCAAAATAAAAATCTTAAAGCCAGAAACCTGGTCTGATATATCCCTCCTGATCTCTTTTCACCATACTATACTTCCTGCCTTAAATTTGCTACAGCATGCAAGAAATGGGAAAGTCTGCACTGAGAGAAGGATTATAGTTGGAGTTAAGAATATGTATCGCTTAAGAAAGAAGTAGGAGACTTAAGAGAAGAGTCCATGCATACAGACATCTATAGCATCATGGCATCTTTTACAGGAATGTCGGCTGTTTAGATGGAGCTTTAGATGAAGACCTTCACAATGCCACTGCCCAAGGTTTTGGGAAAGAGGCTTATGTTAGGGGTAGAAAGGGATGGGGTAGACATCGATGGGTACAGCTCCTAAGGAACACACCTAACCAAGAAGAAGCTACAACTGGGCTAACATCTTGGCCAAGTTCTAACAGAGTAGTAGGCAGTAGGATGCCTTCTAGTCAGATACAAGTGAAAAAGAAAACTGGACAAAATAAAAGGACAGAACCTGGAAATATTAACTTTTGAGACAATCCAGAAGCTACAAAGGCACTACTCTGTGCTCTTCTCCTCTTGAGAACATCCAGTATCTTCTATAAGGTTAAATATTTTAGTAAAAGAATCAGGGCCCTCTTCCATAGGATAGAATATTATCTATTCTTTTAGATGGTTTAGATTAAAAAAAAAAAAAATAGGAACAGAGATCAGGTTTTTCCTAAACCATAAAATTCCCAGTGGTACATATTATAGTGAGGTACACTTCATAAACAACCAATTAATATTAACTGGGGGTAAAGTGCCCCCAAGATGCAACATTGCCCTCCTGTTGCTGTGGCCCCTTTACTTCGCATTGTCATAAAGTAGATTCCCAACATTTACCATACCTGTGCAGTGGAGCTGGTGCAGGTTCTGAACCCTCATCTCTAAATGAAAGCTGGAAGTTTAATTAAGTTCAGGTTTCAACTGAAATGAATGTAACGTTGTGTATCAACTATACTAAAAAAAAAAAAAAAAAAGTCTAATTCATTCCAAGGGGAATGACCTTAGCTTTGGGTGAATTAAATAAAAACAGAAAATTTGAAGAACTGTTATCAATACCCTAGAATGTTAACTTCAAAAAATGTTCTCTTTATAGAATATAAAGGTCAAGTGAAACATTTACTGTGACAAAAAGTGGAGGCAAGTAGTATTTAAAAAATAGGTATTGATCACAAGCACCGTCCCCAGATCCAGAAATCTCTCTAAGACTAAAGATCTGCTATGGGTTCCTGATAAGCCCAGTGAACACAATAGATAAACTGCTATATTTTAAACCTATTTATCCTTGAAACAACCACAGAAAGATTCACTCACATCTTCCTTTTGTCCCTAAGCTCTGGCCTCCGTGTTCTGCTCTAACTCCCTTCATCACCCTGGCTCTCTCAATGATTGTTTCATTTCCCTTGCTCCAAGACCCTTGCATTCCAACCCAACCACTTTCTCAGTAATTTTGAATCTATATTTTTAATATTTCTCTCACCCACTTTCTTCTTTCCATTCTCATTGCCTATATCCTGGTACGGGTCCTAATAATTTCTCTTTTGATTTATTACAAGGGCTTCCTAACTGAAGTCTCCTTTTACACTAACTCATTTAAAATATGGTTAAAATATTTCTAAATAATACACTTCTCTGATCATGCCATTTCTTCTTCTTCCCTCAGATCTCTCATTGTGGCTTCTTTATGTTCCACAGCCTAATATTTAAAGCACTGAGGCTCTCACTGATCTCACTCAAGCTTATTTCTCACTTATTCTCTTCATAGACCCACAAGATAAGCTTTGTTAGGATATAAAGTTAGAAGTTAGAGGTTGTTGTTATTATTTTGGTCCTTCTGCTGAATGTGTTCTTCCCATCGTCTTTGTATATATATCCAAATACTAGTAATTCCCTAGGGCCCAGATCATTTGCTTTCCAAATGCTTTCCACAACTGGAAATTACTTCCACCTCAAAATTCAACAATGTTTCTCTGTGCTTCTGTGTCATTTGTTTTGGCTTATTAAATGTATCTCTCCTACTAGACTATAAGCTCCTAAAAATAGACCTGTTTCTAATGAACACTGTATTTCTTAGACAAGATACCTTAGTGCCAATAATGTAGCAGTAATTCAATAAGAGTTTGCTTAATGTACAAATGACTAATCATGGCTAACCTTTTTATTTTTTAGAAGAGTGGGTACTCACTCTTGCATCAAAGTGTGGCTCTGTTCTCCATTTTTTTTAAAATAAAAAACCTAAAGTTCAAAGTGGTTACATAACTTGTCTAAAGCCACACAGTAAATGGCAAGACTACATTCTCAAATTTATACCTCAAACATAGACCTCTCCCTCAAGTCCAATTCCATATATCCAATTGACTTCTCCACATTTCCGTGTAGGTGTTTCATACTCTTCTCTTGTTACAACTCTAATACCTGTCCCTTATAGTCCATTCTCTTCAATTTGGTCTAGACTATCATGACATTATATCCAGACAAATGAATTTGCTTAATAACTGACTCCCTTACCCCATACTTTTCTTAAATTCAATTTGTCCTACATTTCTTTCTAAATCACCACCGGTAATACTGTCACCATCTTGCTCCAGTATTTTCAATGGCTTTCTACTCACTATGAAAATAAGCCTCATCTTCTTTGTCTGGCAACCAACAAATTGGTCCAAACATTCTCCAACTTGTAGCCTCCACACCAAACAAACTAGTCTTTTCATGGCATTTGAACATACCATGTATATTTTTGCCCCCTTTCAGGAATTATGCACAAGGAATTATGCACATCCTACTTCAATGAAACACACTTCTTATTCCTATCTTTTGTCAAAGCCTAAAGTGACCATACAATTTATCTTCCAAACTGGGATTCTATATCAAGTCCCATCTCTCCAAAAAATTTTCAGACTCCTTGGCCTTAAGTAATCACTTTCTCTTTTTAGAGCAATTTTGTGTCACAGCAAAGCAAACAAAAGTCAGAATTCTAAGACAAAGAGCTGAATCTCAGCTCCTCTACTTATGAACTGTGTAATCATGAGCAGGTCGCTTAAATTCTTAGGGATTCTGTTCTCATTTGTAAATGGGATTATTGCTGTCATTTCTTTTCTTCCCTATAGTAGGATGATACATCTATATCCTTTACCTTGAAACTTTGTAATGCCTTCCACTGTGGGTGGAATACACTTCTTTTTCCCACTGGTGTTGGCCTTGGCCATGTGACTTGATTTAGCTGATGGAAAGTTAAGAGATATGACATGAGCAAATGCTTTAAATGTGCTTTCATGGTTGCATTTGCCCTTGTGCTCCTATGATCCACTTTAAGGATAGCATGCCCCAGGAAGCCACTACTTCATTATCCTGGGCCTCAGAATGACATATTTATGTAGAACTAAACCTAACTAGAGGCCTGGAGTCAAGCATGACCCCGCCTCCCCCAAAGCTAGGCAAGCCTAGACAAGATCAGGAAACCAAAACCCACCTGCAGATCAAAGGTCAAGAGAAAAATGTTTGTAGCTGTAAACCACTAAGATTTAGGGGTTGTTACATAGCTTTGTTTCAGCCCAAATTGATTGATATAACCATCTTACCTACTTTTGTGAAACTCAAATAATTTATTTATGTGAAAATGATTTTAGAAATTGCAAATCACAATTAAATGTTATTTATGATCATTGCTACTCAGTATTATGAATTCATTTTATGTACATATTTGTGTTTCCCTGTCTAAATTACAAAATATTAGAGATAAGGTCAGTATTATATAAAAATAATTATATAACCATATAAGAAACAACTACATAAGATATTACATAAGAATAATAACTATGTAAGAATTATGTAAGAAGTATAATTATTTCACATTTTTGCCAAAGTGTACTGCATAGCACTTTACATGTAGCAGGTGCTGGGGAAATACTGTACTACGACTGTCATGCTCCTCCTCCTGAGTATAGTGTCTCTGTTTTTGTTCTTTTTGATCTTTACTTTATGACATTTTCATGAGGCAGTATAAGGTTTTCTTAAAAGGGTGGATTATCAAATCAAACAGATGGATTTGGAAATAGCCTCAAACTCTCATTATTTATGGCACCTTGGGCAAGGTGCTTAAACCCTCAAAACTTTAAGTTCTTTGCTTATAAACCAAATAATAATAATAATGACAATAATAATAGCCTCTTCCTAAATTAATTTAAATTCATTAAAGTAAATCATTTAGCAAAGTGATTGTCACAATTTAAAGCATCCAATAAATAGTAGCTTTTATTATATTTATTATCCATATAGTAACTGTTTCTTTCTCCTCTCCAGAAATTTCTAAGCTGAATTCTAAGACAATTCTACATTCTCTGGACAAGTATAATTCTCTTTATGATCTTCTAAACAAACACACAGATGCATGCATGCACACATGCACATGCACCCCTCTTACCCACAGGATTTTCCATAATTAGGTTGAGGGAAGGTGACAGGAAAAAGTCATCTTGAAGGTCCTGTGTTCTCTCTTTGCTCTGTGGCCTTGTTCAATGTTTCTAATGCCCTAAAATAATTCACATCTCTATTTACCTAACTAATGCTTCATCAATCTTCAGATTTCTACTTAGAGGACACTACCAAGTCTGGGTTAGGCACCTCCTTTATAAAAGAGCTTTTATGAAATCCTAGTTGAGGGCACTTAAACAAGGAATTGAAATTGCTTTTTGACTTGTCAATCTTCCCAACTGTATGATAAGGTCTCCGAGGGCATAGGCTATGTGCGTTCACCAGTCCCTCTTCACCAGCCTCTAGCTCAGTCTTGACACATATTAAGTACTTAAAGATGAAAAAAAAGGAAGGAAGGGAAGAAAGGATGGAGAGACAGAGACAGAGTAAGAGAAGGAAGGAAGAAAGAAAGGAATGGTTATTTTTATTTTCTTTCTTCTCAGAAAAGAATGTTCAAAGAATAAGACAGTTACTATAATATCATCGAAACTCATTTTCCATCCAAATCTACATTTTGCTTCAAATCACATGTCAGTGTGTTCTCTTCCTCTCATCAGAGTAATAGGATATTTATTTTAAAATGCTAACTCATCATAAAACCTATTTGAGGCAAAATGGAACAAATGGACTAAGGTAGATTTACTGAAATCCCTATTCTTCTCCTCCTGCTTCTTCTTCTTCTTCTTCTTTTTTTTTTTTTAAAGCTCTGATCTGTTAAACAAAAAACCTCTAGCAAGAGACAAATATAGAACATTTATCACACCCACTTTTTAAAATTAAGAGCAAGAAACTTTAAGCATCATTCATTTAAAACACCTATGCTTCATATTTATGGATAGGAAGTAGGGATGAGACTGATCTGGTTAGCAATGGGAGAAAAAGATCAAAATAGAGCAATAGAAAAAGAACGACAATACATGGGAAGAAGAAATAGAAGAAGAGGTAATGTTTGTTCAAAGCTCTTCAGCGGTTTTCATCCTAGTCTAAATGTTCTTCTCTGAGCATGAATAAGAAAAAGATCCAACTGATTCTAAATTATTCTCTGATTACTAAGAAGCAGGACTAGAGTGATATTCCTCTGGAATTTGATGAAATCTAGTTGAAATTAACATATGGTCATCAAATCAGCAATTCATCATCTTTGGCTAAAGGGGTAATAGATCAGATGTTAATAACATCAAGTAACAGATTTCATTTTTCTTATTATAAGTAGACAAATGTTACATGACTTTTCTGTGCTGCCTTTCTGTTTTAATATTTTTTAATAACCACCTTCAAAACTCAAAGAATTCAAAGAAGGAGGGGCAAAAACAATTGGGAAAAAAGATCTCAGTAACTTTAACTGTCCACGTGGGTCATAAAAAGGTATTTGCCCGAGGGAAAACCATCCAGTGCCTTGGCCACAAAATACACAGAAAATCACTAGTGTTGCTATGTTAATGTACATTAATTTCTACCAAATAGATGTGCTCAGGTCTCCTGATATATGTACTTTTCTGTTGTGTGCCTGGCAAACAGAAGTCTTTCAATAAATGTTAGCAAATGAAAAAACCAAGATTGAACGAATGATCTGATTTATGATTAGGGCCAGGGCTGTTGCTGAATTCCCAACATGCACTCAAAGTTGATTCCCCTAGAAGGAGTGAAACTTAATGTAGACAGCCTCCCAGAGGAGGAGAGGCAGTTCCTAGCCACCACCTGAATGCTAAGCCACTCGTCGGAACTGATGCTACAGCATCCGGTGCCAAGTGGATGGGGAAGGACCAACATACAGATGGCTGTCTGGACACATCACGGGATTGGATTCCCACCACAGCCCATTGTTATATTTATTGCTGACAATGTAATTAATTGGCTGTCTCCTTGTTTTTAAATTGGTCACCCTCCATGGACAGCTGTGCTGGGGGGTTGTACTAATCGTGCCTCTGACGGGAGTGAGTTCCACAGGCCAGCTCTGCAGCAGAGCCTCTGTGAGGTCATCCCTGTGCTGCTGGAAGGAAAACATGCTTCACTCTCTCTCCCCAGGGCCATTAACAGGCTTCCTCGTGCCCAGGAAACACACAGCATTTTTTTTTTTCTGAGGGTTTCTCTTTCTGAAATATAATCCAATGAAAAGAAATCATTTCTCAGTTTCCTTTTCCAGCGAGAATTTCTTAATATAGACTGAAATATCACCTTTAATAATTTCTGTAGGAAAAGACTGCCAGAACTCCATTAGGTATTACCCAAATTGCCAAATTAAAAGGGAGGCTAGAGGTCATGTGAGGGCATCAAAAGCTGTTTTAACACATCTCTGAGTCCCAGCAATTGAGTACATATTTTTATTTCTATACCATGAAGAATGATTTTTATTTTGTTTACAGAATGATGAGGATTAGTTAAATAACACCTGCCGAGGATTTTATATCAAAGAATTCTAAAGGTATTTTTACAGTGAGAATGCCTCATACATCAAGCACAGCTTCCCCAGGTAGTAACACAGGACTGGAGTCATGGCATAGGCAACAATCTTTCTAACTGGTCTCATGCACCTTTCTTCACCTATAAAATGCGAGTCAGTGCATTTCACTGATCATACTTCTACCTGATTGAGTAACCTTGGAAAGTCATGAGACAGCTCTGTTCCTTAGGGTTTAATTTATAAAATCAGAGGACAAACACAGTGAATCTCTAAAATTCAGTGACTTTACCTGGATATTGAGGCAAGTAAAAATTTTAATATATTTTCAAATTAATAAAATACATGTGAATATACAATGTAAGGGACATGCATTAACTAAAAATGTAGATAATTCTTGACTTCTTTTTATTATCACAAATACCAGTGTCCATGATTTGACAGTTTGCTTATGAAAAAGTCTCTTACATTTTCCTTTTTCTAGTTTGCTAATTTTCCATTCTGTATTCCAAGGCAGGCCAATAGATTGCAATGAAATCAGGTTAAACATTGATCTTCTGCCCTGACATTGCATTAACTTTTCTAATAAACATCTTCACTGTGTCAACCAGTACTGTGTTTACATATTGAGCCCGGCAGCCAATTGTCTTGTTTCCTTTAGATGCTTTTGAATTCCACAAGGAATCTTATCTGGAAGACTAGAATCATGCATCTGCCATGCCTTTCAATTTTGTATTTCAGATTAACTGCTCCTTTTCCTTCACATTCTTAAGGCTTTCTAAGAAATTTCCTTCCCAATTCACTTGGTAAGTGCCTGCACTGGCTGTTATTCTTTAATGAATTCATGTCTTTTCTCGTATTTTTCCCATGCCTCCCGTGTTATCTGGAGTCAGGATTCTGAGCTCTGACCTCCCTCCTTGTCCTGCTGCCTGAGGAGAATGGAAGGCAGACACTCAGACTTTAAATATTCTAGATCCAGCTTTGGCTGGGATGAGGCTAGGATTGGGGTGGAAATAAGCACTGCATTTTTTTTTTATTATTATTTACAGCTTTCTGAAAATTAACTATTTCTGTTCAGATTCAGGGACTTAGTAAAAGTATGAACCAGTAGATGGGCCCTAAAGATCCCTGATTAAATACTCTATTTTTTAAATTCTATGAGAATATTTGTTTAGGGATTAGTTTTCATATCTACAAATTGAGCCAGTGCTGCTTGCCTCACTAAAGCCACAGCCAAAAGCAACTACCAGAGAAGGCTGGGGAGAAATTGCTCCATGAAGTGAACTGAGTGACTTCCTCTCTCTCCAAATATCAAAGAAAAACATCATAAAGTATGGGACTGAGTCTCCAAAGGACATTTAATACCTCATTCTTGGAGATACGGTCTAAAGTTTAAGGGTTGTAATTATTTGTCAGGTCATAAAAGGTACTCCATTATTCCCCCTATTTTAGCAAGAGTATCTAAGGACATCTGCCAAAATCTTGAATGTCTAGGAAAGCATCCTATGAACACATGCTGAACCAAAATATAAATCACAAAACAGAATAGCTATAGTGAAAGATTCATTAGACTAATTCCCACCATTAGCTAAGAGGGTATTTACACCAGATATTGTGTTACATGCTTAACAAACATCTCATTGTGTTTCCTTATAATAGCTCTATCAGGTACATGTTGTTATTCTTACTTTATGAACAGGAAAAAAGAAGTTCTGATAAACTAAGTAACTTCTCCAAAGTTGCACATCTACCACATTTACCAGACTTGCAATGCTCCTTGCCATCCGCACTACACAGAATAGCTACACCAGCAGAGAGCAGTAGAGAATAGGGATGCGCATACAGTGGGGCCTTCTCATAGCATCTCATGTATGTGGAGCTCTTCCTTCCAGGGGAGTTTTGATCCTGCCCTGATAGTACCTCACATAGACTTTATCAATACTTTCAATTCATTGTCTTGGGACTTAAAGTTTCAGAGTTAGAAAGAGTAAAACAGAATGGATTTCTAAGTATTGACTTTTACTATCCTGCCTTGAACAAGTTACTAAATATCTCTCATCCTATTTTTTTCTACCTCTTAATCCCCTTCACCTATTTTATACATTCCCCCATCTACCTCCTCTCTGGCAACCACCAGTTTATTTTCTGTATTTAAGACTCTGTTTTTCTGTTTGTTCATTTATTTTATTTTTTAGATTTCACATATAAGTGGATTCCTATGGTATTTATCTTTCTCTGTCTGACTTATTTCACTTAGTATAATACCCTCTAGGTCCATTTATATTGTTGCAAATGGCAATACCTCATTCTTTTCTATGACCGAGTAATATTCCATTACACACACACACACACACACAGACACACACACACACACACACACACACACACACCCCACGTCTTCTTTATCCATTCATCTACTGATAGATACTTGTGCTGCTTCCATATATTGACTATTGTCAATAATGCTGCAATAAACACAGGGTGCATATATCTTTTCAAATTAATGTTTTCATTTTCTTTGGATATATACCCATACTGGAATTACTGAATCATCTGGTATTTCTATGTTTTAACTTTCTGAGGAAACTTCATACTGTTTTCCACAGTGGTTGCACCAATTTATATTCCCAATATTTCTTCACATTCTCACCAACACTTGTTATTTCTTGTCTTTTTGATACTAACCATTCTGACTAGCGTGAAGTGATATCTCAGTGTGGTTTTGATTTGCATCTCACCCTAATTTTTTATCTACAAATGAGAATAAACTATTCCCAATGTGTGAGTTTTAAAAAGGATAATAAAATCAGAGAACTTTGGAATAATCCTTTGTACATACAAGCACTTAGAAAACTTTGCCTATTTTTCCCCTCCCTTTTCCTTATGTATCAATCTTGCTCAATGTACTATGGCTTTTTCAGAGCAGGGACCATTAAATATCACATTCACATATCCAGACAAAATGCTTAACAGATAGTTGCCCTTAATGACCTAAAATGATTGGAAGACATTGATAAATAATTTGTTTGCAACTCGAAGAGGTGTTGTAAGCTTTAGGTTTCAGAATATACATTTACTGTTTTTTTTTTTTTTTTAAACATGCATTCTTTCTTACATGTTATAGTCAGCCTCCTGGGTTCTCTAAAAGAGGGCTTTCCTGGCTTTCTTTGAATGTCAGGCCAAGAGGATTAGAACACCCCATAACACAGGCTACTTGGACAAAGGGCATGCTTCTGCTAATTGGTTGATTTTGCATTTCACAAATAATTTTACATGCTTAGTAGTTTATATTAAGTCATTCATTCATTCACTAAACAAATATCCATTAATGTCTATATTAACCTAATTTATAAATATAAATAGGACAAATATCTCCCCTGTATATTTTTATGGTTTAGTGACATGAGACAAATATATAAACAAATTGAATTAAAATTGAGTGTGATAACTTCCACAACATATATGAAAAAGGATTATGAGAACGAAGAGGACATAGTAATGTCCTAAAACTTTGTTTCACTTCTGTTACTGAAGGTGACATTTTTTAGCCATAATTACATTCCATTTTCTTTCCTCCCCCACAGTATTTTTCAGTAAACTTTTTTTTTTAGTTGTTTGTATTTTACTTTTTTTTTTTAGTTTATTTTTTTATTATGTTATGTTAATCACCTTCAGTAAACTTTTGAAAAAATATTTTTAAAATAACTTATATTTAAGATTTTGTGTGCTTTTTTCTGCTCTCTTTCTTTTAAACAACATAAAATTTTCAAGGAAACTTTGACTTTTATGAAGTCACTAAATGCTCCTATTTTTCTTTCCACATTAAGTACAAAATGGCATTATGAAGAGGCTGCCTTCCAAAAGTTTTCTCCTTTACTTTCAAATACATAAAATGAAAAACTTCTGTGTCCCCTAAGAAGCTATTTTGTTTAACTAGCATAAATATGTTAGCCAGGTATTTATCTTAAATTTCATTTGTCCTCCTCAGCCTAATATGTTTACTTCCATATTGACTTCTGTTTACCAGTTTTACAACTGATGAACTGTTTCCATTACGTATGTTTTAATTATCTACTGCTGCATAGCAACCTACCCCAAAATGTAGTGACCTAACATTCTCTCACCATTCTGTAAGTTGTTTGGACTCAGCTGGATGGTTTATGTGTTCCACATGATGTCAACCAGGTCTGTAGTCATCTGAGGGCTTGACTGGGCTGCAACATCCAAAGTGGCTCCCTCACATGGCTGGAAGTTCTTGCTAGCTGTTGGCAGAGAGAACTACTGGCAAGAAGGTCTCTTAAATTTTCCTCCATATGATCTCTCTATGTGGCTGGTTTCTGAGAGGGAGTACCCCTCTCAGAAGGTGAATATTTCGAGAATAAAGAAGCAGAAACTGACAGTCTCTTAATGCCTCTTCTTGGTTGCACTCTTGTTGATCAAAGGCCAGCCCAGATACAAGGAGAGGAGAAACAAATGCTTCTTTTGATATGAAATTTATATGAAATGTGGTTCATAGAGAGGAGAAATTGGTGGTCATCTTTCAATATTGACTATAAAATATAAATACTACTTAACTTGTAGCGCTTTCTTCACAAATGATTCCCTTCTCCATTTTACTACTGTACATTTTCCTTCTATATATAAGAATTTAAAAGCAGTGATCTCTTTCCCTGTACTAACCTAAACACATAAGTTGACTGTGCTTGGTTTCTATCTTTGATGGATGTATCATATGATACTGAAGACGCAATGTTGTCTGTTAGACATTCAATTCTAATCTCTAACTCCTTCTTTACCTTCTTCTTTGGAATTAAAGAGAAGCTCTCAGACCTGAAATATACCAAGAGCTGGAATGGGCAGTTAGGAGGTGGGTAGTGAAATTTTCTTGCAAATATTACTTTTCTCTTTTAGCTCATATATTTTGAATTCTCAAAAATAAATATAAAATTATTCATTACATGTCTATCATAGTCTTAATTTTAAAAACAAATATCCAAACTACCAAATTTAGCTAAGTATTTAGCTAAGTAAAACAATTATATGCAATATTAATGCACAGGAACTGGGAAGAAGGGATATATTCTGGGTGTCCCTTCCCTTTTATTTGTTCACAAAAGAATACTGATTAAGAGTCAAGGTAACTCAAGCATGAATGTCATTGGCGTAAACCAGAAAACAAGATTCATAAAAAATTCTACCATGATAGTCAGTTAAAACAATTTAACATGAAAGAACATATTTTGTATTTTATAGGAAGAAAGACATTCTTTCCATAGAGAAACATCTTAAAGAAGCTTTCTGAAGCCTTAGAATCTCTGGGAGGGGAGAAAAGGCAATATTCCAGATCAGAACTAAAGATTCCAGCATGGAGGATGACCTCATATGGCCTTCTTGTCAAGTAATATGTAAAAACAAATGTTACAACTACAAATTCACATTAATCATGGGAAAATTTAACAAATGAAATTATATATTACTGATGGATGTCTTTGGAAAATTTGAATTTTCATGCCATTTTTTCATTTACTAGACAGTAGGATATTGGGTCATTAATTGTAGGAATACATAACAAGTAGTATTTCTATTGTGTAAGTTTTTCTATAGGTAAATTAGACCTGAATATCCTTTAAATGGAAAATATTCTATGTTAGCATATTGATGCAACATTATGTGTTTTGAACTTAACATTATTAACATTACTAGAGTAGTAATTATAATTACAATTTTGTTACAAGTAGTTAAGAAAATGTATATTATTTTTTGTTTTTAGACACGCAACCCATGTAATAAGACAGTGTTAATGGTAACTACAAACTACCCAGCATTGATTTCTTACTGGCTTCAAGGAGGAGAATCTAGAAGGAGCTCAAAGCAGAAACCCAGGAGATAAGAAGAAGGCAGCACAGTGAAAGGGAAGAACTTGATTTGATAAGACTGGTCATTCAGCATTTGCTGTTACTAAACTATTTCAGTAGAGAGATTATGCTATTGGTGAGAACCAGTATGGCATAATAATTAAGAGCATTAGATCTGAAGACTACCAAATCACTTACTAACTCTTAATTCCTCTTTGAATGTAAGGTGGCCATAAAAATAGTGCTTACCTCATATTGTATATAAGGTGTATCAGCAAATATTGCCAAAATATTTGGGCTTCTAAAATAGCAATTGTAGAAACATAAATGGTTCTACATAACATACCATTAAAAAAAAAGAAAAAGAAAAAATCTCGGAAGAAGCTGGGTGGGGGGGCATTTCCTACAAGGAACAAGGATAAGAAATATAGCAAATCTCTTCAGAAACCAGAAACCATGCAAGCAAAAAAGGAGCAGAGTGAAAAAATTTAAGTGTTGAAAGAAAAAATAACCAACCTAAAATTCTACATCCAGTAAAATTATTCTACAAAAGTGAAAGTGAAATAACAATGTTTTCAGAGGGAAATCTGAGAGAATTCATCTCTGATAGAAGAATAGTGCTTACCTCATATTGTATGGGAAACAGGGAATTGACATGTACTGGAAGATATGTTAAAAGATGTTCTTCAGGAGAAAGAAAATGATATAGACAAAAATCTCAACTCTACGTAAAGAAAGGATGAATGTCAGAGAAGGAATAAATTAAAGGTAAAATAATGTTTTTATTTTTCTTATTTGTAATTGATTTATAAAAAATCTTTGTTAAAGTAAGAATAATAATATAACAATGTATTGGACAATTATAGCCTGTGAATAAATAAAATTAATGGCAGCAATGTCACAAGGAATGAGAGGGAATAATTGGAGTACTCTTTTGTAAGTTTTGTAAGTTATCACACTATACTTGAAGCCATACAGTGCTATTTGGAGGCGGAATTAAGTTGGTTAAAAACCAATTGCAATTGGTTACAAACTCTATGACAACCACAATTCTAAAAGAAGTATAATAGATATGCTAATAGAAGAGAGGAAATGGAATCATATAAAATGCTCAATTAAGATTAAAAAGGCAGAAAAAAGAGGAAAAAAGAAAAAAGAATGAATGCAACAAATGGAAAATAGTTCCAATTATGACAAATATTTACCCAGGTATATCAATATTACTTTAAATATGAATGGTTTAAGAACACCAATTAAAAGATAGAGATTGTCAGAATATATGTAAAAAACATGGAGACCCATCTGTATGTTGTTACTAGAAACACACTTTAAGTATAAGAACTCATGTAAGTTAAAGGTAAAGGGCTAAGAATAACATATCTTGTAACACTAATCAAAAGAAAGTTGGCATCTCTATTAATTTCAGACAAAGCAGATCTTAGGACAAGAATAATTATCAGGGATAAAGAGGAGCACTACATAATGGTAAAAGGGTCAGTCTCTGGCAAGACATAACAATCTTTAATGTGAATGTGCCTAACAACAGAGCATCAAAATACGTGAGGGAAAACAAACAGAACTGAAAGGAGAAATACAAATCCACTGATATAGTTGGAGATTTCAACACCCCTCGTTCAACAAGATAGATCCCATGGGCAGAAAATCAATAAGGACCCAGTTGATTGGAACAGCACTATCAGTCAACCTGATCTGACATTATAGAATATTCCATTCAATAAGAGCAGAATATACATTTTTGTCAAGCACACATGGAACATCATTATTAATATGGACCACATTCTAGGCCATGAAATACACCTTAGTAAATTTAAAAGAATAAAAATCATACAAAATATGTTCTCAGATGACAATAAAATTATATTATAAATCAATAATAAGAAAAACATCAAATATTTTGAGATTAAATAAACATACTTCTAAATAACAAATGGGTCAGAGAATAAGTCTCTAGAGGCATTAAAAATAATTTGAACTAAATGAAAATACAACTTATCAAAATTTGTGGGATGCAGTGAAAGCATGTTTACAGGGAAATTTATAGCATGAAATGTATGTATCAGAAAATCAGAATGGTCTAAAGTCAATAATATAAGCTACCACCTTAGGAAACCAGAGAAAGAGAGAAATTTAGCCTCAGGCAAGCAGAAAAAAAGAAACAATATAAATAAAAACAGAAACTATCGAATATAAAGGAAATATTAGATAAAACCAATGAACCCAAAATCTGATTCTTTGAAAAGATTAATAAAACTGATAAAACTCTAACCAAGCTAACCAAGAAGGGGGTGGGGAGAAGACACACAGTATCAATATTAAAAATGAAAAAGAAGTCATCACTATTGGTCTCATGGACAATAAAGGCATAACAAAGGAATACTATGAAAACTTCTATGCATATAAATTTAATAAATTAATGAAATGAACAAATTCCTTGCAAGACACACACTACCAAAACCCACATAAGGAGAAGCTAATGAGTATTTCTATGTCTATTAAATAAATTGAGTAGATAATTACCTTTCAAAAACAAAAAAAAACAAAAAACACCTGTCCTAGATTATTTCACTGGTGAATTCTAACAAATATTTAAAGGAAAAAAAGAAATGATACCAATTCTTCACAATCTTTTCAAGAAAAGAGAGTGAATATTTCTTACATCATCCTATGAGGCCAACATTTGCCCAATGCTAAAACTAGATAAAGACATCACAAGAAAGGAAAATCATATCAATATCTTTCATGAACATAGATGCCAAAATCCTCAGCAAAATATTGGAAAACTAAACCCAATAATGTATAAAAATGACCAAATGGGATTTATTTTAGGTATGCAAGGATAGTTAAACATGAAAAAATCGATCAGTACAATCCACTATACAAACAGGCTTAAGATGAAAAATCATATGATTACATTAATTGTTGCAGAAAAAGCATTTGACAAAATCTAACACCAATTCATGATAAACACCCTCACCAAACTGGAAATAGAGGGGAACTTCCTCAATTTAATAAAGAACATTTACAGAAATACTAGCATCATACTTATGGTTGAGATCTAGATATCTTCCCCCTGAGATCAGGAATAAGACAAAGATGCCCTTTCTCACCTCTCCTATTCAACATCATAGTGGAAATCCTAGCTATTGTAATAAGATAATAAAATGAAATAATATATACAGATTGAACAGGAAGAAATAAAATTGTCTTTTCAGAGATGGCATGATTTTCTATATAAAAAATGTCAAAGAATTGATCAAAAAATTATTAAAATGAATGAGTATAAAAAGGTCACAGAATACAAGGCCATTACACAAAGTTGCTTTTCTATATACAACAATGAGTATTTGAAACCATATATATAGTATAAAGCATGTAAAAATTATATATATTACAATTATAGAAGGTACTAATTACTAACATCAGAAACAGAAAGATGGGTTTCTTTTACAGATTTTATTATAAAAAATAAAAGGATAATTTAAACAACTTTGTATAAATAAGTTTTCTTAATTCAGAAAAAAATTCAAGAAAATTAGCCATTTTTCAAAACAGCCAAAAAAAGAATTAGAAAATCAATTCAACAAATTGAAGTGGGAACTAAAATCTTTGAAAAAACTTCAAAGAAATGTAAGAACCAGACAACTTCATAGTGATTTCTTCCAAACATTTTAAGAAAAATAACAACCATCTATACAAACTAGTCCAGAGAAACAAAAACAAAAGCAAAACATAAGTAACTGTTCTCAAATCACTTTTCAAGGCCAATTAAAGCTTGATACCAAATGGTTAGTTCATTATAAGATGGAAATTTACAAGCTAATATCTTTCATAAACATAATGTACAGCCTGAAAAAATCTGAGCAATTCAAATTCAAATGTCTATTAAAAGAATATTATAACAAAGTTACATTTATTCCAAAAAGCAAGATTGCTTTAATATTCTAAAATTAAAATAATTCACCATGTTAACAGAATAAAGAAGAAATATCATATGATGAACTCAATAGATTCAAAACAAACCACAAACATTTAGGGTTAGCACCACGATTAAAATATCACAGCAAACTATAATTAGAAGAAAATTTATTTATATGATACAGGGTATTTATAAAATAATACCTACAGCAAGCCTCATACTAATGCTATCGTGTTTAAAGCTATCCCCTTAAGACTGGGAATAAGATAAGGTGTATTCTTTAACATCTTATATCCATCATCATATTGAAGGTCCCTACTAGTACAGGAAAGGTAAAAACAAAAGGAAAAAGGAAGGGAGGGAGGGAGGAGGGAAAGAAAGAAAATGTTTAAGAGTAGGAAATGAAGAAATAAAACTAATTCAGTTTATATAATAATATATAAAAATTCAAAAGTATATACAGCTTAATCATTAAAATCAATAAGAGACTTTAGGAATGTCTTTGCACAGAAGGGCAATTTAAAGAAAATTAAAGGCATTTATATGTACCACCAATTAGAAGATAAAACTAATAACACTTAGAATAACATCAAAAAATCAAATACCTAGGAAATATAACAAAATATGTGACACTATCAACACAAAACCCAATAAAATATTGTGAGAAATACTAAAACAACTTAAAATAATCAGAAGTTATACCATATTTTTGGATTGCAAGATTCAGTATTTAAAGATTTCAATTTTCTGCAAATTGATTTATCTGTTTAATGAACTCCTGTACAAATTCCAGCAGGTACTTTGTTTTTATAAAGTGGACAATCAAGATTTAACATTAATGGGAATGTAAATAGCCAAAACAATTTTGAAGAAGAATAAAGTTTGAAGACTCCATTGCTACATTAATATAAGGTACATGGTATTGGCACTTGGATAGACAAACCAAGAGAGCAAAATAGAAAGTCCAGAAATAGATTCTTCTTTATACCAACACTTGACTTAGGACAAATATGACTCCGTGCTGTAAAGAAAAGATGAGCTTTTCAATAAATAATTCTGGGTTAGCTGTATATTTAGAAGAAAAAAAAATGATTCTTAACACATAATTCACACTACCACACAAAAATCACTTCCTGGTGGATTGTAGATATAAATTCATATGAGGGAAAATATAGCTTCTGGAAGATAACATGAGAGAATACCTTCATAACCTACTAGCAGCAACAGATTTCTTCAGCAGAACACAAATATACTAACCATTAGGAAAATTATTGACAAATTATATTACATTAAAATTTTATGGGTTACATAAAGTCTTTTTTTTTAAATTACACACAAATAAAACATTAAAATTAAAAAAAAATCCAGTTCATCAAAGACAGTATTTATTCAAAGGCAACCCAAGGAGAAAAAATTTGCCATACATATAACTGATAAAAGATTGTATTCAGAATATTTAGAACACTTTACAAATTAATAAGAAAAAACAACACAAAAAATAAGCAAGCCTTTAAGAGTCATCTCATTAAATAAGATATCGAAATGACTACTGAACACATGAGAAGGTATTTTTCCTCATTAGTCACCAGAAAAATGCAAGTTAAAACCACGACTATTATTGATAATGTTCTGTTTGTGGTTGTGGGTAGTTATTACAAATGTGTGTTCACTTTTGTGAAAATCCATCAAAGTGTACATTTGTGATTTGTGTATTTTTGTAAGTATCTATTTCAGTAGAAATGTTTATTTATATAAGGGATAAATGAGTGTGGTAGTTAGGAGAATTTGGCTGCTAGAGGTGGAAGAAAAAGCCGATTGGTACTTAACCTCGTATTTTCCACATTAGTTCCTTTTCTCATTCTTTCTCCTTTCTTTTCTCTTTAACACAATTTATAGTGGAAGTGTTTCAGTAGAAGTGTAGGTGATGGCATGAGGATCGGGTAGGACTGGGGACAGAAGCAGCAGAATGGAGTTTCCTTCCCCTCTAAACCCATTGCTTCTCATTTTAATTTTATGTTCCCTTTTACATAATACCAGAGCAGAAGGAGCTGGAGCATTGCAAATAGGAACTTAAAGTGGGAAGACCAAATTTTCCTTTGATTCTACCCAAACTTGACCAATTATTCTTGCTGCTTGATGAGCACTGGAAAAGGAAAGAAGCAGGATTTTGGTTTGGGAAAGCACAATCAGTTATAGGATCCACTGCTGTAAAGGGGAAGAGTTAGAAAATACCTGGCAGAGGCAATGAGTGAAAAAACGAAACACCTATGAACATATCTGGGCTGTCTATGATGGAAGCAGATAGTCCAACATGAAGATCACCGACTTTGGAGATAGACTACTGTTTGAATTCGATCTCATCCATTTACCACATGACTTTGTGCAAGTTATTTATTCTCCCCTAAGCCTCATTTTCTCATCTGTAGTATGTATAAAATATCTATGCCTATTTCATAAGATTATTGTGATGATTAAATAAGCTTGTATATTCACTAGGTTCATAAAATATGACCTGTTCCAGGTAATAAGTAATAAGACATTTTCACTAATGGTAACTAACATTTCATCCCTTAACATATCAGAGTCTCTTTGAAAATCCTGATCCCTGGAATTTTGACATTGTTGCATATGCTGTAGGATTTCTTCTACCAACTTAAAGTTTTTTGGCAACTGTAAATTATAATGAGCACTTATTATATGCCAGGTACCACCTTAAGCTCCAATAATTCAGAGTTAAAAGATAAATCTGGTGTTCTCCGGTAAGACATAAACTAAGTAAGACATAAGACATTGTCTGGTGTTCTCTGGTAGGAGATGAATGCAATGTTGAATGATAATGTCTTATAACAGACAAAAGCCAAGGAAATTGGGGAAGCATACAGGAAGACTATCCAAACCAAACTAGCTGACTTGGGCAGAAGCATGACAAAGAAGGATGCCTGGAGAATGTGATGGCCAGGCCAAGTTTTAACAGATGAGCAGGAATTAGCCAAGTTAGAAGAGGTGAGGTCATTTTAAGGAGCTTATGTGGAGGCACAGTGGTAGGAGAGAATGTGTTACATTTAGGGAAATGCAAGTGTTTCTACAAGGCCACCTACTTGCATTTTGAATGATTGCTGCTTAGATTTTTTTTTAATTTAATATTTTACATACAAATTATTATGTGTCCATTTGTAGAGTTAAAACTGCATATGCTCTTATTGACCCATTATCAATAAAAAAAAGAGAATTGATAGTACATGCATGTTTTCTAAGATCTACTAAATTCCATTGTGAACAGGAAGTGGAATGTTTTTAAGCCTTAGTTTTGCATTTTGCCTAGTAACCATGATCCTAAACAGCTGAGATATCCTAGAAGGCCAGGAAGGAATATTTATATTGCACTTCAGGAAATGCAGCAATTAGCTCTTAGTCCCAGTTTGCCAGAGTGGGATCATATAAAACTTTTAATTCTGTCTTTCAGAAAAAATGATAAGGTTGGAAGAGAGGGTCAAGGACCAGATGTAGGGACAAGTTATTTCTGTAATTATCTTGTTCTGTGACTCTGTATTTGATGCACTTTCATTAAGAAAGTAAAAGCAATTTAACTCTGGTAAAGTTTGAATGATGTTAGGTACAAAAACTACAGACTAAAGTCTATTTTATCCTATGCATTCAAGGATTATGTGAAATCCACCCAGAAAATTATAAATTTTATTCTATTTAAACACCATTCAGCTGGAGTAATATTTACCTGTTTCTCATATCTGAGCATCTGAATCCTAACTATAATTTTTAATGTGAGTCCACCTGATTTAAAGAAGTCTTTAAAAATACCTACTTTTCAGACCCCTTTTTCAGGATTTATAAAAAAAATAATCCCCGAATTATACAAGAATGAATAATTTCACACGAAATACATACTATAAAAACTATGTACAATTTATTAAGAGTAGTATATTTTCACAAAGTATTTGGTTAGATTTTCAAAAACAACAAACAGTATACAAAGTGATTCTAGTGTTAACCTGCCACTTACATTAGGGAACTGGAATCTCAAAACTAGTCTTGTCTGAATGTTTTGAGTCTATATGTGTGTGCCATGCCATATTGAATGGTGCTGAATTTCAGTCTCTGGCAGAAAGTACTCAAACTCCAGATTTCACCAAGAGTATTTCTACAGTTCTTGCCTGGTCCACATAATGCTGAAATTTAAGGTGTACCTTATTTCAATATGCTCTGTAAAGTACCAACTATAGCTGCTTATTTCCTGGGGAAGACATCTCCTGTGCATTTTCTAATCTGTGCCATTGTGTTGTGTATGTGTTCACGTAAGCACCTGAATTTTTGGCGGAGAGGTTTCAGATTGGCAATATAGCACCTGAAAATAGCTTCTTGCTGTGATAATTTTGGATTCTATCAAAGATACTCTTTCACTACCATCTCCTCATTCCAAACCCCACCATTGTACTAGTTCAATGTTTTAACATTTAAATTTTGTGCCCACTATAAGCAGAACTCACTACACCCATATGAACTCTATATTTACTAATTGAAGACAAAGCAGTTAATACCACATCTCACAAAAAATTATATAAGTCAATAATTTGTAATTTACAAAGTTACTCAAATTAGAATAAAATAGGTAAATTGTAAATCAAAATATGTCATTTTGTATAGTTTACTTTAGCAACTTTGAGATAAATGTGCCTGAAATGTGTTTTAAGGATTTTGATTTTTTTAAAATTTCATTAGCAAAATTTGTGACCCATATTATTCTTGCCCCCACCTCCTTTTGGACTATCAAAATACCTTTCCTACCTGATCACACAATCTACTGAGGTCATATAGAGACAATGGCATTTGTGTGAACTGACAGAGAAAGGAAGATGCTTGCTTGCTTTATTTTGTTTTAATATGAAAAGGGAGACTTTTAACACAAGTCCCTCCAAGCTAGTAAAAATAATTTACATTATTTACTTTTATTGCCCTTATCAATAGATCCAATTGTATTTCTGTTTAGCTCTTTATTTTCCTTATTCACTTTCACCTACCTGATCCTGCTTTTACTTATTTCATTAAGCTTTTAAAAATTACCTTATTTCTCTATGCTTACAAGACTTCTAAGGACATCTAACTGACAACTATATAGTGTCACATCCAATTGTTCCTAGGAAATACAATGAACACGTCTGTCTCTATTCAAACAATTTAAAGTTATGTACAATGACGGCTCTTATCTATAGAAATCATGGAATTCATCAATTGAAGGCGCTCTGAAAAATGCAAATGTGTTCATAGTTTACCTCTATTTTTCTATAAATTTTGTTCTGGGGGGACATATTTCATACTGCTTAAATCCCATACACTTGGACATAAACCAGAATAAAATGAAAGGGTAGATATGAATCTAGATAGCTGCTCTTTTAGTCCAGAGTGAAAGGCTACTTTCATGTCTCTTCAGGCAGGAAGCAAGACCTATTCCATGAAAATTGATCCATAGTCACCCTCCCACCCTGAACATGAAATACTAAGGTGGGTTCTAAATGATCAGAACAAGTCTATACTTTGCTTTAAAATCACAAACTTTGCCATTTTATAGATACAGTGGTCATCAGTACAAGTGAGCAGAATTTTGGGAAGAATGGCATAAAGCATTTTAAAAATCACTTTCTCGTCTATATTAAATTCTATGAGAATGCTTATGAATAAACAAGAAGTAACTTTTCCTTCATTTCTCAAGAATTGGCTCATGAGGAAAGGTAAAATACAGGATGTGGAGTATTCTAAAAACTAATCCTAAAAACTCATCTGAAAATGAGGATCCTCTGGCCAAAAAACAATGAATAAATCACCTTCCTGGTAATGTAATTTTCACTTTAGGGAATCTTTAACTCTTGAGAGCTTTTTAACAGCACACTTCATTCATTTTTCTTTTATCTTAGTTTTCTATGACTAACCTTCTTTCTTATTCCAGCTCCAACAAGTTTATAGAACAAATACTAAAAGTCTTAGAGTAAATGTTTGAAACAAGGATCACCTTACTCTAGGGGCCAAGTCTGTCTCACCAATTCTGGAATTACTGAAGGCCAGATCTGCTCTTTTTCCCAATTCCAGCACTTGGTCTTTCTGACCCTGCACAAAGGCATGTGGACACCCTAGCCTGCTTTGTTCAAGCTTTGTCCACACCTGTGCTAATGGCCACTCCTCAGGCCAAGGGGTATGGTGCATGCCGGATCAGGTTTTGAAGAAGGAGGTCTTATGGGAACAGGAGGTTGGCCCAAGCAAGTCAAGCATGGAATTCCAAGGGCCTGTGTAGTAAAATGTTTTCAAGAAAGCAGTGCTCTGGCTCTTGGTGAGTGCATCCCATTGGCCTTGTGGACTTCGAACTCCACATAAGGTCAGCATACAGCCAGGGTGACAGCCTCTGAGTGCAGGACTCAGAGCTGGGCCCCAGTTTTCCAGGTCAAAAGGTATTATTGTGGAGAAGCCTACTGGATACCTGTGAGAGAATAATTGATATTATAAAAAGAATTGTTCCCAGCTATGAACAGGGCAACACCAGGCCCTTATTTAATTATAAATGTGGAGTTGGAAAGGCAAATATGTGTTTCATAAGCAATTACAAAGAAAAAAATTAATAAGGGAGTCAAAGAAGGAAGTGGTTCTTTCACATCCATGAAAATGCTTTGAGAATTCTAAGCTAGTATACACTCAATCTATAAATATTTTTACAGAATCCCCTATTATGCACCAAATATGGTACTAGGTGTTAGGAATCAATGAATGGATAGGACAAGGTTTCTGACCTCATTCAGTTTATGTTCTAGTGGGAAGGACGAACACTGAAAACGTATTTAAAAAATAATCATGTGTATAATCAAAGTAATTAGAAATGCTGCTAAGTTTGATAAATAAAATAATCAGTGGAAGGTAAGTATTCCAGGCAGGGACAAGTAGGAACAAAGACTCTGTGGTGGGAAATGGCTTCTTGGGTTAACATTAAGAGATGAGGCTGGAGGCAAAGTATTCAACACCTTGTAGGCCATGGTAAGGATTTGGATTTTATTCTGGGAGAAATAAGAATTCGTTAAAGCATTTTTGGTAGAAGATTTCCAAGATGTGATTTAAATTTTTGAAAGACCACTTTGGCTGCTATGTGGAGAGAGGCAAGGGGGCAGCAGGGAGGCTGGAGGCTATAATAGGATCCATGAGAAATAAGAGTTAAGAATGTCATCACAGAGACTAGAACACAACAATATATTCAAAATAGCATGGTTTTGTATGTTACCATTTGAATACCAGATTCAAAAATCCCTATGAACATGTGGAATTATGTTTCTGCACTGTTTGTGCAGGTAAAAGATAGATGTGGGAGGAAAGTCCAAGAACAAGTCAGCCTTCTTTTTAAATCTTGGCAGTTTGGCTTGTCAGCTGGAGAAGTAACAGTATGAAATCAGTAGGAGTGAGTTTAGTGGATTTAAATCAAGTCTCCATGTAAAGAGTTCTTAGAATTGCATTTTTAATTCCACCTAAAATGGCTACTTTGGGATACAGATTTCAGCCAAATAAACAGATAAGGCTAGGATGAAAAGAAGAACAGGACATGAAGTCAAATGTGCAAGTTATTTCAGGTCTAGCTGATCCTGATGATAACGCTTACTTTTTTACTGTCCATACCCTCCTCTTCCACCCCATCTTTTTACCCAACTTCCTGCCATTGACTCTGAATATGTCCTGCTGCTTGGTCTAGCCTGGTCTAGCCTGGTCTAGTCTGGCTCATTCTTCAACCTCACTGGACTCCAGGTATTCGAAAAGCACTATTGTTCTTCCACGAAGTCCCCACCTGGGCATTGTCTTTTACCTTTGATTTAAATGCAGATACTTCCATTAAATTGGGTGCTAATTCAACTAGACTTTGTGAATGAAGCATGGGTAACAGACCACAAGCAGCATCATTTTAGCAAAGCCTCCTAATAGCTTTCACAGCCCTAGAAAGTTGTCAGCTTCAACCGAGTGTGCTACTACATGTACAAAAAGGTAATGCTACACTGCTATTTGAGAGTGTGACAATGAGATATATACTAGTTCCAGTCACTGAGAAAAATAATTATTAAAGTGTACACCATAGCGACCGTAGACAGTATTATGTACTATGGGGGATTCAACAGTAAATGATTTGGTGTCTGCTCTCATCCCATATGCCCTGAGAACATGGCCTCATTAATTCCAGAAGGCCCCAATAAAAAGGTGGCTGTGCTCTGTAACCTTGTTTTCTCACCCATTAACAACAGCTCCCTGACCACAAGATGGCCTTTTTCATATAGGATTACATGACACCACTCTGACTTTCCTAAACATAGCTCACATAGTATAATAAGAAACAACTGGCTTTGGCCAAAAGAAACTCAGCTGCCACCAGCCTAAGTGACACTCTTTCTTGTCACTAGGGAGTTACTATCCAGTTGGGGAATAAAAAATGTGCTTACATGAAATAATCACTGAATAATTCTAGGCAACATAAAAGTAAGATCTCTTTGTCCATTGATTGAGGAAAGGACATCTCAAGTGAACTCTTATTTTTGCTAGCCTTATCATACGCTGCTAGTGAAGCTTAAATATTTCAAAAACTGTTTCATTCTTTAGGTCAAGTCTCTTGTTTTTCTCCTGAGGAAAGTCTAGAAAGATGTTTCTAGTAAAGCTCTCAGGACAGCTGTAGACAGGAACTCCATTACTCACTATGCTGCTCTTCCAAAAACAACCCCGTTTTACCGTAGATAAGTGGACATGGGCAGCTGGCCTCAGTAGTAAAACTTTGAAATTAGATATGATCATTGCCAATAAATCTATTTTGGCAAATGAACTTCTAACATGATCCCCTCACAAAGAGAAATGATATACACGTAAACAGAGGTACATATAGATATAGAAACACTGCCTACTACATGTAAAGCTCCAACGCTCCATCAGTGAATAGAAGAGGCATACTTCCTGCCCGTTCCATGAGGAGTAATGGTCATTAAATAAACACACAGTTAATTATATAAGACTATCATGATACGTGCTTGAAGAAGACATATAAGTGCTTTGAAAACGTATAACAATGTTTTGATCTAGTCTTGGGGACCTGAATTAGCTGTCAGGATTCCTTTTTAGCCCTAATCCATTAACTTCTCACCACTTCCTTGAAAGTGTTCTGGACTTCCTGCTGGCCAACAGCTCCTGCAGCTGCCGCACTGGCAACAGAAAAGTTCTGCTAGTTTTCTGTAGGACTTTCACACTCTAACTTCTGGAAAACTCTGTGAGACCAGTCCCTGGAGGGAATATAATTAGGACCATAGTCCCCATACTCCATGTTATTAGTTTACCTGGTTCAGCGGAACCAGCCACACCTCCCAAGTTATCCATCACGATGAGGACACTCGTCTCTGCATGGCTCTGTACATGCCCTGCTGTCCTCCATCACTCTAAATCCTCGCCTTTGCCGTCTGGGACTCATCCTCTGTTATCATCTAATCCCTGTATCTTCAGCCTCTGCTCAGCATCCTTGATACCTTTGTCCTCACTGAAGCTTGATCCTCCCCAAGGTTACAACTTTCCCTGAAGCCTTCTCAAGTGATGGCTTTTTTCTCTCTGACATCTTATGTCTTGCTGGGTTTTGCTCTTCATTGCTGACTCATGTATGGCCTCTGATAAAAGCATGCTTACACGCACACGCACACACACACACACACACACACACTGAAAACTACTCCTATCAGTTTCTACTACAAGCTAATAGCATTTATATAATGATTACATGGATGTGATATAACCTTCACAATAACATATATCCCTAACCCTATTTTACAGATCCATTTGGAGACACTGGGATGTTAATTGTCCAGTCAGCTAGAAAATATTAGAGCCAGGTTTGAACCCTGACAGTCCAGCTCTTAGAGTCCATCCTCTTAATTATGTCATACTGCCTCCCACCATTTGGTGCCATTGTCCTGTCTTCCCAGCCACTGCCTCTTCTTCAGGGAAGATTTTAGCCCTAAAATCACTGTCATCAATCTTGGTGACTTCAATAGACACGGGGAAGGTCCTTTCAACACAAAGGCCTCACAGTTCCTTGATGTCATCCCCTCCACCATCGACCCTTTTGAGTGCCCACTAGGTCTCGTCATTACCAATAATGGCTCCTTCTAAATCTCCCCCGGTGTGGTCACCACCTCTCAGATTTCCACTTCAAACCTCCAGGACCTCTACTCCCACAAGTTTTCTGCTTTATTTTCTCCTTGCCACTTGGATTCCATGCATTATTCTTACAATCAATCCCTTGAATGAACCTTCTATTTCTTTTCCCCTTTATGCCTCAGGCTTTCTTGCCTGATACAGCTCTAATCCACACTGAATCCAGTTCACCCACTCTCACCTGCTTGTGCAGCTGAACTTGAAGAAAAATGCAGTCAGATTTTACTTTAAATTTGCAAAGGCAAACCTCAGCACCTCCTAGAAATTCTGTTTTACTAATTAGTTCTCTTTCCCAGTTCAGGGTAACAATTTTACCCACTGTCCTTCCTCCACAAACCTGAAGTATCACCTATTTAACCCTGCATAGGTAATAATCTTGCCTCTTGTTTCCTGGACAATAAGAATCCATAAAAAGAGATCATCCTTATCCTCCCACCTGCAAACCTCCAGCTACCTGCATCCATGCTCATATACTCTGCCTCCCATCCTTTCTAAAGGGATGGCAGTCTAAGGCCACTTTCAACCATTTTTTTTTCTGTTTATAATATAATTCTTAGTACCATTTATAAACCAACTATATATACTGAAAATTTAAACAAAATAAAACCAAGTGAACCTGTATCCAACGTTTTGTTTATTTGTTTGTTTGTTTAATTTTCAGCTTATCTATTGTTTCCTCTTGGGAACCATCCCAGTAGTTTTATTCTTCCCAAAGTAATTGTGTAATTGTGTACATATCAACACGATTGATTGCAGAAATAAGTAATAGATGTAGTATCTTCACTTTCTTATTGGATTCCTATAATGAATTCTGCATTTCTCAGCATATTGAGGTTTTAAATTATTAATCATGTACATAGTCCAAAACCACATCCATAACATACAACATGTAATATAGAGAGAACAAAGTATACCCTGGTGTCCAAAGTGTCTGGTGACAATATAAACCAGAAGAGGAAACTTGAGCTGTTTGTACATGTCACCCAAGACGAAAAGATGAAAACAACATTTAAAAAGTAAAGGGAGCCTAAGCAAACTTTTATGCATATACCTTCAGCATAGTTTGGTATGATCAATCACACATATATTTTCTTAATTTCCCATCCCATTCCTACAAAAGGAGTTGTCAGCTGAGTTGTCTAGAACGATAGTTCATGACTGTTTAGGTTAATATTAACATCAGTTTTATAGTTTAGTATTGAAATATAACACTTGCTTCAAAAATTTAATTATTCCATCCTTGTGAAAGTATGAGAGAGGTAGATCAGACCCCTTGGTTACTTAGGTTATAAACCTTGGTATTAATGTTTATTATTTTCCCTTTCTACCTCTCATCTCTTCAATAGACTGGAGGGCATGCTGTCCTTAGAAAGCTTACAAGAAGCTTATAATCTACTTGGGGATAAAGGACACATACATAAAAGCTCAGATGGTGGCCTGAATATATAATTTAGTATATATTTATACTAAGTGGGAAAGGAATGTATTCCAAACTGAGAGATCTGGCATGAATTACCTGTATGCAATCAGTTATCAAACTTCTTTTCTTTCATTCTTCAAAAAACCTTCTACACAAGTCTTAATCTTGTTTTTAATTGTTTAACTACCCATGTCTTGATGTCATCACTCACACAGGGATTACTACAACAGCTTCCTAGCAAGGCTCTTTATCCTCCAATTCATGCTATCGTTCACTGCCAATACACACCTCCCTAAGCATTGCTTTTGCTACTCCCTGCTTGAAAACATTTTAGCTCTCCCTACATCAAAACTTGTGTAGTCTTAACTACTTTGCTCAACTTTTAAGACATGTCAGAATCTGTTCACATCCTTATTTCCTGGGAGGCCCCCACTCCTCAGTCCAATCAGGTCAGTATCCTCACAATGAAACTATGGAAACCCATTGTATCTGAGCCCTCACAACTCTTCCCCCACTGAGGCAGCTTTCCTCACCTCTTCTGTCTCTGAAATTTTAGCCTCTCCTTCAAGGCCCAGCTAAGACCCATTATCTCCATGTTACCTTCTCACACTATATCTCTTTGTCCCCTCTCTTCTATGCTTCTGGGATACCCATGGTATGTACAACATAGAATAACACCTGCCTGCTGAATTTAGGCAAAAGTTGATTCTTTCTCAATAGTAACTCCTAGAAGTCAGCAACAGCATTTTGTACAAATTCTACAGCACCTGCACAGTCATGAATACATAGTTGGAATTTATTAGATAGATACCTCGTGTGTTTATGACCCCTCTTTGCTGGTTCATATTTTCTAAAAAGAAATATATACCTAAATAAGTTAGTAAAAAAAATTATATGTGTGGGTATATAGTATAGATTTATAGCTTTTATTTAAAGGATATTTCTGGAACTTTAAAAAGAATCTAATAAGCACTTAAAATGATACTTCTCTTTTTCTTTCCAAATTGTGAATCTGAGCAATATCCTGGGTCAGTACCAAGAGTAAAAGCTAAGGAAGGTATTATTTGGCCTCTGGATAATGGAGAACGTACTGCCCTGAAAACTTATGATTTACTTTGCATCTTAGACAAAGCTAGCCAGGTAAGGTTTCCTCTATCATAGTGCCTAGCACAAGCCTGGGGATATAAGTGCTCAATAATTTCTTGTTCATTGATTGAATTTTTGATAATTAGCTGAAGGGAAGATTCCATGTCTGAAATATGCTCATGATATCTTCAGGATTTAGATCTAGGTGGTATTTCCTAGGGCAATCCCTCATTCTAACTTCAAGAAGTGATGTAATTAATGGGAAGCTAATATTCTAATTACCCATTTTTAGATTTTACTACTCTCTTGAGAGGTAGCAGGCCAAGGTCCTTGCTGCTGTGCTTCTAGTAATTTTTTTGGATGACAAAAATTTTTAGAAGTAGTAACAGTTTTAGAAACCATTTATCCTAACCCATTTACTCTTTAGAGTGAGGATACAGACCCAGAGTAAACATAGATCAGGTCATTGAGGGAAGTCAAGGCAAGAATCAAGCTCTCTTAATCCAGTAACTACAGTATCTCCATTTAAATAATAAAGGATGGCAAAATACCATCAAATCCTGGGGCTGAAGAGAACTTACAGATGGTTCATTATTCTTTGCTTTAACACTTCCAGTAATTGGCAAACAGCTCTTCCTACAATGGAAGGCCTCTAAAAATTAGAAATGTTCTTTGAAAGAGTAATTCTCAGTCTTATATTGAGTCAAAATCTGCCTTCGCACAACTCTGGATTCTAGCCTAGTCTTGGTTTCTTTCTTTTTATTTTTTTTTTATTACTAGCCTAGCCTTGGTTTCTTAAAGAATAACAGCCATTCACTGTCTCTTCCATGGGGCAGATATTTCCAAACAAGACATGTGACTAGAAAGTTTCCCTTTCCCTGAGTTCTTCCAAACTTCCTTCTTATGGTATCACCTCCCTCTCTTTTGATAATAATCTTAGAATTTTGCCTTGGATGTGTTAGAATGCTTTCAGTTAAAGGTGATTAAAAAAAAAAAACAAAAAACCTCAATTTGGCTTAAAGAATAACTAAAGCCTCCAGCCTCAGGGCAATTTAGGCATAGTTTGGTCAGAGCTCTGAGTCTATTTTCCTTCGTTTGCTGTTCTCTGCCTTTACCTCCCGTGTTAACTTTCTCCCCAAACTGACTTCCGTCATAGTTGTTGGATGCCTGCCAGCAACAATTAGTGCTGCATGATGCCTCATTCAGCAGGAGAGGCAAGTTGCTTCCCATTAACTGCTGGGAAAAAGAAAACACTGAGATTTACAACAATTGGCCACCCCTGAACCAATCCCTAAATGCCACACACTGATAAGCTTAGGCCTAGATTAATTAAACCAATTATAGTGAAAAGAAAGATGGAATTTTCCTGGGCAGCCTTAGCTAGGCATAGCCTACCCTTGAAGCTGAGATAAAGTCAAGTCCAGTCAAACCTTATTGCTAGTATCAACAGGGCAGGTGGAATAGACACTGAAATAACCATATCTTCTGTCTACTATGCCTATAAGTGTATGTGATACTCAGGATGGGTCTGACTAAACTCTGAGTTTAGTGAAATATTAGGAATCAGTCTTATTGCCACTTCTCTCATTTTGGAAAATATTCCTCTATTAATGCAATCTTAGCTTGAATTCACTTTTTTATTTTTTAAAGCCAGTGTAACTTTTGGAGTTTGTGGTTAACAAATATTTTAATTTTAATTTTTTTATTTTTAAAAATATTGTATTTATTTATTTGTTTATTTATTTGTTTATTTATTTAAGAGCAAGAGAGCACAAGCAGGGGAAGGAGAAGGAGAAGCAGACTCTCCACTGAACAGGGAGCCCTGACAGGCTTGTTGCAGAGAGCCCAGGACCCTGAGATTATGACCTGAGCTGAAGGCAGACTCTTAACCAACTGAGCCACCCAGGTCTCCAATTCTTAATTTTTTTTAAAATTTTGCTTTGTATTGCTTTGAAATGAACTTTTATAAACTCTAATATAACTGATTTTTTTAAAAGATTTTATTTATTTATTTTACAGAGAGAGACACAGCGAGAGAGGGAACACAAGCAGGGGGAGTGGCAGAGGGAGAAGCAGGCTTCCCGCAGAGCAGGGAGCCCAATGTGGGGCTCAATCCCAGGACCCTGGGATCATGACCTGAGCCAAAGGCAGATGCTTAACGACTGAGCCACCCAGGTGCCCCTCTAATATAACTGATTTTAAAAGCCAAAAGTTTACATGCATTTCTATTGCTAAATCTCAAAGTCCTGATATTTATGCCTTGTTCTATTTTCTAAAACATTTTAAATTTTGTTTCTATCAGTCAGTATATTAGCTTATTTCTTCAAGACAGATGTTTCTTCAACCAGATTAGATTTTAAAATGTGACCAAGACAAGGCCAAGGACAAAGCCATGAGGTACACACCATGAGAAACCCCCTGCAAGCTAACACCAGATTATTAATTACATGCAGTTTTTCAACCAACTACACATCCATCTACCCTTACTATCATCCAGGCGTATTTCTATACTACTTCACAAAGACATCCTGAATGACCTCATCAGATCCTCACCTAGATACAAATACTGCCACCCTCCAACCTCCTGAAATCTCCCAGGCTACACAATCTATAGGAAACAAAATTAGGTTAATTTGGCAGGAATGTTTTTGTTGCTTTCAGACTGGATCCTACAAATAGTCTCATTATTTTCTAAATACTCTCAATTCCTTGTTAGAGTAATCCATTCTAGAATGCTATTAATGAACAACATTGCTGATTTAATAGTTGCTAGAATCTACCTTTTCATCCTATTGAGGTGATATTTGCTCAGATCACATCTCTTGGCACCACTCCCTTTCCTTATGATTTCTGTAGATTACTGCCAATCATTCTGTGATTGCATCTTTAAGTGCTTCAACACCCTGGAATGTAATTTGTCTATGGCTGCAAACTAGAATTCATTTAAATGTCTGGGTGGCTTTTTATAATCTCTTCTTTTTATTTTTTCTGGGACTTCAGTTCACTCTCAACTGTGTTTTTCTATCCGTTCTATTTTGATAATAACTTTTGCATAGTGGCAAGGACAGATAAAATAGGAGTGAAATGATTCTGTCTCCTGTCTGTATTTGCTAGCATCTCACCATCTTTTCTAAGCAGTAGGGAGATCTATTCTACATTCATAATTATGATTCCTAGCCTTTATATAAGTCTTCTCCATTGGGAACATTCCTCTTGTTCTCAACCTCTTTCTTACCTAACTTTTATTCGTTTATCAGATCTTAGAGATAATCTCCCTGAGAAGCCTTCATTGATCCTCCACACCTAAACTAGGCACCTTTCCTATGTCCCATGACACCTCATGACAGTCTTCCATGGAATGTAGCACATTATATTGTAATTGCCTGTTATCATGTCTGCATTTCCCATTTAACTATAAGCTAGAAGGCAAGGACCTAATATTTTTGGCAGAGATTTTCAGAGTGCTTGGTACTGAAGGGGTGCTTTGTCATTATTATTAACTATTAAATGAATTTAAAAAGGGGGCGCCTGGGTGGCTCAGTCGGTTAAGCGTCTGCCTTCGGCTCAGGTCATGATCCCAGGGTCCTGGGATCGAGCCCCACATCGGGTTCCCCGCTCGGCGGGAAGCCTGCTTCTCCCTCCCCCACTCCCCCTGCTTGTGTCCTCTCTCTGTCAAATAAATAAATAAAATATTTAAAAAAAAAATAAATAAATGAATTAAAAGGTATTTTTGTTAGTTTTAGCATTTTTCCAGTTCTTATATTTTTTTTCCAAAATTTCTTTTACTGTCACATCACTGAACAAGTTTCCTTGGTGGTCAAAACTAAATCAAAAGTAACCATTTCTTCCAAACTTTTCCCAATAAAAAGGATGGACCTTAGACTTCCAACAAGTTTAATGAACTTAAAATGTTTCTTAAGAAGAAAGGAAAAAAATCTAGTATCCATGCATACTCAATCAGAAAACCATGGCTCATTATAAATTTCTTTTTGAGTCCTATGGAGCACATTCCTACAAATGGGAACTTGTGAAAATCAAAGTGAGATGACCACCTTTTGCAAAGGTAAACTGAAATAAATTTCCTGGTTTAAGATTTCTTTAAACACATTTCAATCATTAAGACAACTTAAACATTTTGAAAGCTTGGAAAATACACTTTTTATCAAATGTGCTTAGTGAATTTTACATACTCTTTAGTTTTTCTGTTTTACCAAGGGTATTTCCTACTGATATGCTTTTCTTACAATAAACCTCTTTAACTTATCCAATTTGTCACGTGTCCAGTAGTTTATAAAATTTTAAAGCTAATGGTATAAAAACTCAAATAATGATATTTCATATTTATAAGAGCATCCTGGAATGAATAAATAATGAAGACACAGTCAGCTTCTATTAAAAGTATAGGGTTGAATGTTTAAGAAGTTACCTACCTATAGGAAGGTGGGATCATTTTGATTTTATCTGATTTTAAAATTTAAGTAGATGTGATGCAGGTTGGTTCTTGAACAGGTGACAAAAATACCATGTTTTGTCACTTTTTTTTTTTCTCTTCAGCCCTGGATATGTAGCTATTGTCTTGATCTGCTGCCACAGATTGGCTGCTCCAGCATTTTTTCAAACTCTCTCAGGCTATGCCTACATGCTTGATGACAAACTTACCTGACCATAGTTTTAAATTGTACTAATCAGTCAAAGGCCGTTTATAAGTAACTACAATTGATTGAGACCCAGAAGTATGTTTCTCTGATTAGGAGTCAGAGAGAAAAATTGTTACTGATTGGTACAATTGAAAGTTATGGTACAAATTATTCTGCAGCAATTCTTTAGCTAAGTGTAATGATGAATCCTAAGAGAGAAGACTTAAAAATAAGTCATTTTTAATTTTTTAAAGTATTATTAATATATTTAGAATTCATTTTGTACCTGGTGCTAATATAGCCATGAATTATCTGTACTATCTGGGGTAAATCACCTAACCTCTTGAGGTCTCAATTTTCTGTATAAATAAATTAGGCTCTCTAAAAATTGCAATCTACAGAGTATATAGTAGGGAGTTTTTAAGTTATTTCAATGTCAGAAAGCTCTTAGGAACTTTGTACTAAACCACCATAAAGATTCACAAGCTCACTGTAGTTTCTGATACATGAAAACCACTCAATAATTAATGAATTGGGGAATGAATAGGAGAATGAATGAAAAAAGTAAATTAATTAATAAAAAATTAGATTAGCTTCTGTCTAAATTTACATCAACCCTGTGGTCTAGCAATTACTTTTTGTTGCTCTGAAGTCCTATCATATATGCCTTTGACTATGGAAAAGTGAATCAAGTTACTTCTTAAATACAGTTTGAGGACTAAAATGTTTTTAATATTCAAAGTCATAGGTATTAATAATAAAAATGATCCTTGGTAGCAATAATATTAGAAACCACTAAAAAAAGGGAGAAAATACTTCCACCTACACAACTACTGTTAAGCCTTTTCATTGTCTCTGTGACATTGATGAGGAGTTCTTGAACTTGTCCACAGGGCTCATTGTCTATTACTTTCATCACCTTATGGGGCTTTGATCCTATCTGTGACTCAGCCTAAAATCTCAACTAAACCTTGAAGTAAATCAATAAAAATATTCTTGTTTATATACTGGTTACAACTAATATCTCATATAACCTCAATTTGACTTCATTTGAAGCAATGTTTTCCTCAACAATTCATTCATTCAAAATTGTAGAATCCAAGAGTGAAGCATACTTCTTCCCTCCAGGACAAGAGGACCTCATCAAATGAGAAAAGATAGTAAGGTCATATTATTAGTCCTTCTCTTTATGAAAAGAAAAAAAAAATAAAAGTTTTTTTCCTACTTTTTTGAAGTTTTGTATGAAAAATTAGTGCAACTTCTTCTGACTTACCCCTGAATATATTCCTGAATTCATAAAAACTTGGCTCAGTCTTTATTTTCACTACAGCTGAGTAGTCAATAGGCTCTAATGTTGTTGTAATTCACTGGCATTCTCTGTTATAATGCCTTTATTGATCTGTTTCTGGGGATTTTTGCTTTTATTCATAGAAACACTTTCCTTGTATGTCTGGACATTTTTTACTATGTGCTAGAAATTGTATTTGAAAAATTATTTGCCAAATACTTTGGGGACTACAATAATGGTACCTTCCTCCAAGTGTTATGCTTGTGTTTGCTTGGGGTACTGCCAATTCAAGACCAGAGATTACACAAAAAACTCATGACCTAGACTGTTATTCCAATGAATCTCACTCTAAGGCGTGGCACTTTGAAATTTCAGCTCATTGTGGAGATAATCTCCTGTTTGAATCTTATAAGAGCTCTAAGCTTTGCTTCTGAGTGCTTAATTTCCTGAACATCTCATAACAAAAGTCTTTTTTTGTTTTGTTTTGTTTTTTATCCCCTGGGATAATCAAATGCAGTTGGGGCAAAATAAGCTTCTTTTAACATTCTTCTGCACTAAATGCACAAATAGTAGAATTCTTATTAACCAAAGCCTTTTTTTTTTTTTTTTTTGACCTTTAGTTGATGCCTTTTGGTGTGTATACTCACAAACTGATTTTTTTTTTTTCCTCTCTCTATAAGAGAATTGACATGAATCCTGGTTAGTTCAGGCTGCTATAATCAACTGTCTATGTACTATAGACCAAGTAGCTTATAAATGAAATTTATTTCTCACAGTTCTGGAGACTAGAGGTCTGAGATCAGGGCGTCAGTATGGTCAGGTTCTGGTGAGAACCCTCTTTTGGGTTGCATACAATGGTAGATAATATGGAGCTTTCATCCTGAAAACCTTCCACTGCCTTTGTTTCACTCTTCTGAGAACAGAAACAGAATTATAGAACAGTTCAGCAACAACCTAGGTCCACAGTTTAGTCAATTTTCCCTAAACAATAGTATTAAAGTCCCTCACTATATGGCTCAACCGAGAGCAGCCTTTGGAAAAAATTTCAGAATAACAAAAGCCTTTCTAATTAAACCTAAGCAGCACTTTTTTTTTTTAAGCACATTTTCAGTAATAAGCAGTAAGAAGGTACATTCCTTTTAAACAGATTAATGAGATATAATTTACATGCCATAATATTCACTCATTTAAACTTCGATGATTTTTAGTATATTTATTGAGTTGTACACTATAATTACTATAATCTAATTTTAGGACATTTCATTACCTCAAAAAGAAATCTGTACCCATTAGCATTCACTTCCAATTTGCCCTCACCCAACCTTCCCCACCCCTAGCCCTAGGCAACCATTAATCTATTTTCTGTCTTCATAAAATTGCCTAGTCTAGACATTTCAAATAAATGGGATCATATGCTACGTGGTCTTCTGTGACTGGCTTCCTTTACTTAGCATACTGTTTTTGAGGCCCATTGATGTTGTAGCATATATCAGTACTTCATTCCTTCCTATTGCACCATAATATTCCATTGTATACATACACCACATTTAGTTTATTCATTCAGTTGTGGGAAATTTGTATTGTTTCAACTTTTTGGCTATTATAAATAATGCTTCTATAAATATCTGTGTACATGTTTTGATATTGATATGTTTTTGTTTCTTTTGAGTAAATACTTAAGAATGGAATTTGTAGGTCATATAGTAACTCTATATTTAACATTTTCAGGAACTGCCAAACTGTTTTCCAATGTAGCTGCAACAATGAATGTCCCCACCAGCAAAGTATGAGAGTTTCAATATCTTTGCATCCTCACCAACATTTATCAGTCTTTTTTTAATTGAAGTATAATTGGCATACAATATTAGAATCTAGAACCCTCAGTTTGTTTCTCAGAATCCATAGTCTCTCATGGTTCATCTCCCCCTCAAATTCCCCCCTTCATTTTTCCCTTCCTGCTATCTTCTTCTTTTTTTTTTTAACATATAATGTATTGTTTGTATAAGTTATTTTGTTAGTCTTTTAAAATTATAGTTATCAAGTGAGTTTTAAAGAGGTGTCTCATTGTGGTTTTGATTTGCATTTCTGTGAAGATTAATAATGTTGAGCATCTTAATTTATTAGTTTATTGGATGTTCCTATATCTTCTTGAAGAAATATCCAAATCCCTTTCCCATTTTTAATTAGGCTATTTGCCTTTTTTTATTGAGCTTTAAAGGTTCTTCACATATTGTGGATACAATTCTCTTATCAGAAATAGGATTTGCAAATATTTTCTCTTTTTAATTTTTTGATGTCATTGAAGCATAGAAGTTTGAAATTTAGATTGATGCAGTCCAATTTATCACTTTTCTCTTTTTGCTTGTGCTTTTGATGTCATGGTTAAAGAAATCATTTTATAATCCAAAGTCACAGAGATTTGCTCATATGTTTTTCTCTAAGAATTTTATAGTTTTAACACTTACATTCAGGTATTTGACCCATTTTGAGTTAATCTTTGTGTATCATATTAGGTAGGGGTACAGACTCATTCCTGTGCATGTTGGTATCCAGTTATCGCACCACTACCTGTTTAAAAGGCTACTGTTTTCCCCATTGAATTGCTTTGGCATCTTTGTCAGAATTGATCACAAATAATGCAATATATGTTAAGAAAGAAAAAAAGAAGAAGAAGAATGTAGCAGGAGGGGAAGAATGAAGGGGGGGAATTGGAGGGGGAGAAGAACCATGAGAGACAATGGACTCTGAAAAACAAACTGAGGGTTCTAGAGGGGAGGGGGTGGGGGGATGGGTTAGCCTGGTGATGGGTATTGAGGAGGGCACGTTCTGCATGGAGCACTGGGTGTTATGCATGAACAATGAATCATGGAACACTATATCTAAAACTAATGATGTAATGTATGGGGATTAACATAACAATAAAAAATTTAAAAAAAAAAGATAACAGAAAAATCTAAGACCCATAAACCAAACAACACACTTCTCAATAATCCATGGGTTAAAGAGGAAATCTCAAGGGAAATTTAAAAAAAGAAAAAAAAAAAAAAGAATTGATCACAAGTGTAAGGGTTAATTTGTAGACCCACAAATCTACTTCATTCATCCATATGTCTATTTTTATGTCAGTACCACACTTCTTAATTGCAGTAGCTTTGTAATAAGTTTTGGAATTTAGAAATGTGAGCTCTACAACTTTTTTCTTCCGTGTCAAGGTTATTTTGGCTATTCTTGGTCTCTTGCATTTACATAGGTATTTTAGAATCAGTTAGTTGGTGTACTCCTTTCAGATGAACGTATATATGTTAGCTCAGATAAATTCAATTTTAATGTCATGCCTTTTCCAAAATATTTGTAATCAAATGTTTCATTTATTTCAATCTCCACCTTTCCATTGTCCTCTTCTTATTTTCCTTACATATTTAATTCTGCTTGGATATCTCTGTTCTTAAAAAATCATTTCTTGACATTGCCTCATTCTTCACAGTCCAAATTCGTGAAAAAATAGTCTCTATTTTTTTTAAAGATTTTATTTATTTATTTGACAGAGAGAGAGAGAGCGAGAGAGGAAACACAAGCAGGAGGAGTGGGAGAGGGAGAAGCAGGCTTCCCAGGACCCCGGGATCATGACCTGAGCTGAAGGCAGATGCTTAACGACTGAGCCACCCAGGCGCCCCAAGTAGTCTCTATTTTTACTTTTATCTCTCTCTTAAAGCTATGCAGAAAACAAGTTACGAATGACATTCTAATTGCCAAACAGAACAGTACAGTCCTTACTCTAAAATGTGTCTCCCATTCATCCTCTTCTCCATTTTCTGGCTCAATTAATTCAATTCCTCATTATTTTTTCTTTGGATTCCAGTAGGAACTCCCTGTATTTTCCTTAATTCCAAATATTTGTGTAAAATGTAGAATTTATCACATCACTCCTATCCTTAAAAATCTTTCAGTGACTTCCCATTCATTACCTGTAGAGTAATTCAGTCTACTTAGTTTGGTATTGATGGTGCTGTGAAAATCAGTCCAAGCTTATTTTTTCAATAATAAGTCCAATGATACAATTGCTCCTTCAACAATCTTTATAATCTCTCTGTTGCCTTGCTTCTCAGATATGCCACCAAATACACACCCTGCTGATTTAGCCATAAAGGACTTACTTATTGTAAACCTCACATTGCTTATGCATATGTATTTTCAGGAAAAACTTCCATTCTCTCATCTCCCCACAACTCAGTCTCATAAAATTGGGAAACTCTTACTTATCCTTTTAGGTCAGGCCAAATGTAATATCCTCACTGTAAGTCTCTTTAATCAAGTTTGCTCTTCTCAAAGCAGATTTTATCACTACATTTGTCACCATATATTGTTTATTTTACTGTTTTCTCTGCTAAAGTTTTCACTCTCTGAAGGTGAACACTAAATCTCATTCATCAGCATCTTCAGAAGTTTAACACAGACACTGCTAAATTGTTGATGATTAATGCATTCTTTAATATAAATTTTATAAAATGTAAGTGGACTGACTGAACTATACTGCTTCCTGACTAATAGAAGTATTAGTCAGCAGTGTGTTTGAATTACATGGACCAACCCCCTAAACTTGCCAATAAGTAAGTAAGTAAAGCATGTCAACATGAAATTTGGAGAAACACATATGTGGTGGTCATTGTAACAACAACAAAAACAAAATAGAGAAACTGACTTATGTTTCTGAGAAAAGTAGTAGCTCAGATACGCTAGAAATAAAAACAACTGAAATGTTAAAATATATATTTAAAATTATAACTATATATCCTTGTTCTTTCAAGACAGAAAAAAACTTTTCAAAATCAAAAACTAAATTAAAATTGTTATCTAGATAGTTTAAAAAAGCACTGAAACCATTTTTACCTTGGGGTAGATATTTACTCTTATTGAATCTTAGTTTCCATTTCTTTTCCTGCTTCACAGGACAGAAGGCACATAAAATAAAACCTAGGACTTACCAAAGGCAAGAAATCTAATAGGACACCTCTACCATACCTTAAGTGTGGACTGTACCAGAAAAAAAAAAAAATCCCACACTATAGAATGAGACAGCAAAAATTCTCTGCCATAACTTTGTTGCTAGGTTCAGAAAAAAAATCTCCCTTGAGTATTCACAGATAAACTCCTCATGCTGATTTGTAGCTGAATCCACTTGGTGACTCAACAAATTATATCTAATAATCTATTTAAAGTACTTCCACATTAGTAGTGCTTCTAGGCACTAGAGATGAGCCTGGGAAAGTTCTGTTTGAGTGAATACACCTCCCATCCAGATTTCAAAGGATTCCTACAGATAAACTTCCAAAATGAATTTGGATTCACAGTAAAAACTTTATGAAACAATACCCACAAATAATCACTAGTCTAATAAAAACAACAGATGATGGAGTGATTTTGTACCCAGATACAAAATCATTAGTTTAACATGTTTGAATAAATAAAATAGTAAAACTACAAAAATGCAAAGCAGATTGCAAAACAGCCAAATAAAACTTCTGGAAATAAGAAATGTGAAACAAAAAATTTCAATGGATAGGCTAAATAGTAAATTTAGTAAATAATAAATCTCATGGGAATTCAATGGGAAATGTAGTAATTGGAAGTTAATGGGAAATGTAATAATTGGAAGACAGAGCTGAAGAAATAATCTGTAACACAACATAGAAACACAGGGTTGGAAAATATGAGAGAAAGATACAGAGAATAACATGAATTTTTAGTAGACATTTAATTAGAGTACCACCACTTTTTTTAATTAGAAAGAATGAGGAAGGGATATTATTAATGAGATGGTATCTTAGGTCAGTTTTCCCAGAAGCAGCCCCTAAAGTAAGGATTTATGAACAAGCAACTTAATAAGGCAATATTCTCTTGAGAGACCAGCAAGAGAATGGGGAGAGCAGGAGGGGAAAGGCAAGAAAGCCAAGCAAAAGTGTAATCTCAGGCAAAGACCTGCAGAATATAATAGATTCAGCCTGATCCTGCAAGGGAACTCCGGGGTAAAGTTATATTTCACTGTTGTCCAAAGGCAAGAAAGCTAAGCTGTCATACTCAGGCATCTGTCAGCCCTTGGTCAAGAGCTACACAAAGAGAAACTAAATTCCCAGAGACTTCTAGAATCCTGCATATGTGAAAAAGGACCTCAATAGACAAAAGTACAGTTCCCAAAGTATAGGCAAATTTCAAATTTGCCTAGTCAAAATAGGTTTTGTACATGTTAAGCTCTCTTGGCTCTCATTTTCCCTTCAATTTTGGCTTGGTCTTATCAACTCTTCCATGAATATAAAAATGTTTTTAATATTTTGTAATTTAGCTATCTACAATTAGAGGCTTGGTTCTAATAACCTAATCCAACATTATTTCTAATTGTAAGCCTCATCTTTATTCTCAACTTTCACTATTTTTTCAAGTGTTTTTTTTTTATATTTTATATATTGTTGGATGATGTTTTTCTAATCCATTATAAAGGTCTCTCTGTTTTGATAGTGAGTTTGACACATTTGTATTTATTTTAATTGTTGCTAGCACTCTTTAATATCTTCATATTTGATTTTTTTCTATTACATATGTTCTATACATTATTTTAATTCTCCTCTCATACCTTCCATTAAACATACTAGGTCTCTTCTTTTTTTTTTTAAAGATTTTTTTTTAATTTATTTATTTGACAGAGAGAGATACAGCAAGAGAGGGAACACAAGCAGGGGGAGAGGGAGAGGGAGAAGCAGGCCTCCCACTGAGCAGGGAGCCCGACGCGGGGCTCCATCCCAGGACCCCGGGATCATGACCTGAGCCGAAGGAAGACGCTTACGACTAAGCCACCCAGGCGCCCCTTTTCTTTTTTCTTTTTTTTTTAAAGATTTATTTATTTGAGAGAGAGAGAGTGAGAAAGAGAGAGCACGAGTGGGGTGAGGGACAAAGGAAGAAGCAGACTCCTGCTGAGCGGGGAGCCTGACATGGGGCCCCATCCCAGGACCGTGAGATCATGACCTGAGCCAAAGTCGGATGGTTGACCAACTGAGCCACCCAGGCGCCTCAAGATTTTTAACTTTAAACTCTGGGCTGAACTACTCTCTGTGTACGCCTTCTCACAGGAAGCAACTTTACCTTTGGGGACACTCCTTTCCTCTTCTCTAGTCCTGGCAGGGATGGTGGGCAGGAGAAAATTCTCAGGAGCCAGCTACAGTGTCAGATTCTGTGATCCACCCTCCACCCCTGTTCAGCAAGAGTGCCATTCTGCTATTTTCCCACCAGCTAGTGCTGGGCTGGTGCTACTGTTTTTGTGTGTGTGTGTTTGTGTGTGTTTGTGTGTGTGTGTGTGTGTGTGTGTGTTTCTTCCTTACTATAAGCAATAATCCATGCAGGGCAATGCAAGGAAAAGCAGGAATTATATCTGAAAAGTTCCTCCCCTAATTTCTGTTGCCCTGCACACAGCTCTTTTCATACCTAGGCTGTTCTTTCTCTTCATGCATGAAAACCAATCGCCTTATGTCTTCCTAAGAATTCTGTCTTTTCATTTTCGTTTCTCAGAATCAACCATACCATCACCTCTGTCACATCCACCGAATTATATCCAGAGGAAGAAGCCAGCAATGCCTATTAATTTGTCAAAAGCTGGGCGGGGGTCCAATTATTTTATTTTACCCTATAACAAAGACCAATTTTACTGCTGCACCTCCCTCTTCAACAACTATGTTTTTGCCTATCTGTTACAAACTAATTCAGTTCCACAGGATTCTATGTACCTAGCACAATGTATTGGGTAAAAAAGTGTATGTCATGATCCCAAATTTCTAAGAGAACTTCCTATTTTGCTGGGGAAGTCAATTTCCTTACATAAACGTCTGAGGTGTAACAAAGTTGTCAAACTTGTAAATTGAAAATTCCTGAATTTAATATGATAAAACCTCTCAATATTATACATTTGGGGTAATAAGTACATAAGTAATAAGGGTTCAGTCAATGCCTCCTGTGAATAAATTGGAGCAGATAAGTAATAAAGATAGAGCATCATGAGTTTTCTTGCTTTTTGACACAAGTGCTGTTAAGTAGTCCACAGTATTTTCTTTGAGAGTGGAGGACACACCTAACAGTGACCTTGAACTATTTTCTAGCTCTCCAGAATACATTATAAAATAATGTATAAAAATATATAATAATGCTTCTCTCTGGCAGATTTTTAATTACAGATAAAGTATTCCTATATAAAGAAAACTCTTGTACCAGATTTATTTTCATATGTTTACAAATACTCATTTTAAAATCAACTCTGAAACTGTTACCTTGATATTTCCAATGTCATGGCAGAGTTGTCTGCCGACACTGACTATCATTAACTTGAATTGTTGTAAATTACCTCTCCCATTCAGAAGTGACAGGTCTAAAATCAGACTTTTTTCCCCCTCTTACATGCAATATTATTATTTTATTTTTAGCCCTTCAATATTTGAAGCCATCTATTTGGCCATGGAAGAAGAAATTCTTCAAGGATTAATTGAATAAACAATTTGGTGAAAACTTCTGGGAAAGTGCACGAAAGACAAATCATAATAGGTGGTTGCAACAAGCAGAAAATCTCTTTAAGAAAAGGCTTTAATGAGGGCACGTACTGCATGGAGCACTGGGTGATATATGAAAACAATGAATCGTGGATCACTACATCAAAAACTAATGATGTATTGTGTGGTAACTAACAAAACATAATAAAATAAAATAAAATTTAAAAAAGAAAAAAATAGACATTGGGGAGGGTATGTGCTATGGTGAGCATTGTGAATTGCGTAAGACTGTTGAATCGCAGACCTGTACCTCTGAAACAAATAATACATTATATGTTTAAAAAAAAATAAAAGAAGATAGTAGGAAGGGAAAAATAAAGCTGGGCAAATCAGAGGGGGAGACAAATCATAAGAGACTATGGACTCTGAGAAACAGACCGAGGATTCTGGAGGGGAGGGGTGTGGGGGGATGGGTTAGCCTGGTGATGGGTATTAAAGAGGGCACGTACTGCATGGAGCACTGGGTGTTATACACAAACAATGAATCATGGATCACTACATCAAAAACTAATGATGTAATGTATGGTGATTAACATAACATAATAAAATAAAATTGAAAAAAAAAAAAAGAAAAAGCTTTCAGTAGACTCTAAGAGTTAGAATCTCCTATAGGTTTTGCAAATAACAATAATGGTTGCAAATCAAGGGCCTGACTTTAGGTACAGAAAGCTTAGTCCAGGTGGTAACTGCACAAAGGGTCCACCCTAAATGAAATTGCAAAGTAAGTGAAATTCATCTCAGTGCACACACAGTATCTTTCTCTTTCACCTCTTCCTCTGGATGCTCCCACAGGCTTGAAGCTTTCCTCTTCACTGAAAACTCAAATTCATTTAATCATGTATTCTTTCAATGAACAATTCGTAAGACTCAAGTGCCAGATGCTAGAATTATTAAGACACACAAGGCATAAAGTATACAATTAATAACTCATAGTTTAATGGGGAGGAAGATGCAAAATGAATGCAATCTAATGTGATGAATACAATAATTAGAATTAGATACTATGTATAAACTTGACTTACAGAAGAAAGTTGTCAACTTCACTTATAAAGTTCAGGGAAGGTTTTGAATTAAAAGACACTTGAACTGGGTCTTAAACCATTAGGTGTGAGGGATAAGATTAGAGTTAAGTGTTCCGTAAGAATTAACTATGTGCAAAAGAAGAAAAAGTGATAGCAGATTTCTTCACATTGAGACGAAATTGCTAGGATAAAAGACAAAATTTTAGGTCTGAGGAATAAATCCCTAAAATGTGAATTTTCAGAACTTGAGAAATTAGGAATATTATTTGACTTTGCAGAGAAACTTTCCTAGAAACCCAGACAAATGATAGTTATTCTGCTTACTCCTAAATTTTTATTAGTCTTGGGGCACCTGGGTGGCTCAGTTGGTTAAGCAGCTGCCTTTGGCTCAGGTCATGATCCCAGGGTCCTGGGATTGAGCCCCGCATCAGGCTACCTGCTCAGTGGGGAGCCTGCTTCTCCCTCTCCCACTCCCTCTGCCTGACGCTCCCCCTGCTTGTGTTCCCTCTCTCTCTGTCTCTGTCAAATAAATAAATAAAATCTTTAAAAAAATTTTTTATTAGTCTTACTCCATATCAGGCTTTACAGTTTGACTTCCTCCTTCCCTCTTGATCTATTTTTTTGTTTCCCAGCATATTACATACACACACACACACACACACACACACACTCATTCTCTCATTCTCTCATTCACTCATTCTCACACATACATTCACACATGCATAGTAAGCATCACCTAAAAGGGACGATGGTACTATAGAATGTATCATTCTTTCAAGCTGAAAAGAGTGTTTGGTCAAAATAATTGCTTGCCATCATGCTAATAGCAAAATGTCTAATCAGATTGTTTTTCTACTTTGATTCATGGCCAGACTCAGATAAAGGCCAGAAGGAGTTAAAGTAGAAATGTTTTGAACAGCCTGAAAATAACAGGCCTGACTGAACACTGTAGGTAAACCCCAAAGATGTTGAGAATCTGTGGCTCCTCTCCTTTGTGGCTCTGTGATGTTACCATGCCCCCTCACATCCAGTTATCCACAAACATTTCCTCACACCCAGTCCATGCTACTTTGCAGATTTTTGCCAAGTAACGTCAGATGTGCCAGTTTATTCTTTGTTACAATTCTCCCTGTTTTGTTGTTGGAGACACCTAGATTTTCTTTCTATCTACAGCCATATTTTACCATCTCCTCTGGAGACTGTATCCTTTATGAAGTTCTTGTTAATGCACCCATATTGGCTGGTTCATTGTAGACCTTAAAAAAATAGAGAAATAGTGCAGTTGCAGAGTGTTTAGTATAAAATTAAGTGAATCCCTCCCTTATTCACATTGGCACCCTCAGCAGTCTGTATCGAGCTGCCTGGGCTTTGACAGAAAATTTGTTGACCTGTATGTTACACAGATGGGCTAAAAGACAATCCATTCGCACCGGGAAACTAAATTGATTATACATCTGAATCAAAAGAGTAAATTCTGAACATATCACTGTGCAAGACAACAAGATATGAATAAGCCTACCCAGATCAATTAAAAACAATTTTAAAAATCAAATAAAATTTATTTTGGTAAATTACTGAACCCCAAAATCATCTAAGCCATGGCCCTAACTTTGGGTAACCAGCATCCCAGGTAGATAAGCTAATAATCTTTTCAAGTTAGGTCATTTCACAATTTTGAATCATTTCATTTGATGTCTTAATGGCATTGTTTAAAAGCCTTCATCATAGCAGACATATAGAAATCTATTTTGAGGCAGTACATGGAGAAGTTTCTAGGGCTGCAAGAAACATTTAAAATTATGGATTAATTTTAAACAAATAAACTCCCACCCACTGGATAATGAGCTAGATATGGATAATAGAAGATGAGTTGATAGTATACAAAATACTATCTCTTATTCTTCTGTGAAGATCAATTTTGTTTTTAAAGCTTAGAAATTATAAATTAGTATTCTAAAATTGCACCAAGGGAATACAGCAGACAATCCTTCTTTTACATTCCTAGCCTACCAGTGGCCACTGAAAAGGAAATATTCTTATGGTCTACACCACCTCAAAGAGGGGACAATGACAGCTAACTAACACTGATACAGCCTCCACTGTCTTCTCGATCTGGGAGAGTGTGTGGAGCATAGGAAGTCCTCTTAGCATCTACTGAAATTGGAAACATGGGGCATACCGTATAATAGTCTATATCTAAGAGGCTATAGCATATTCAAGTGTAGGAGAAATTCAGTATTTACAAACTATAACTTTCCACTATTAAAAACAAATGTTTGAGATAGTAACATTTCCAAGCCTCTTTCCCCTCGTCAAGTGTTGTATTTATGACATAGAAAGGTGAGTTTTCTTTTAGTCTAATCATCACTTAAAAAATTCCCAAATTGGGCGTCTGGGTGGCTCAGTCGTTAAGCATCTGCCTTCAGCTCAGGTCATGATCCCAGGGTCCTGGGATCGAGTCCCACATCGGGCTCCCTGCTCAGCAGGGGGCCTGCTCCTCCCTCTCCCACTCCCCCTGCTTGTGTTCCTGCTCTCGCTGTCTCTCTCTCCGTCAAATAAATAAAATCTTAAAAAAAAAAAAAAATTCCCAAATTGGTAGCGCCTGGGTGGCTCAGTCGGTTGTGTCTACCTTTGGCTCAGGTGATGATCCCAGGGTCCTGGGATCGAGCCCTGGGTCAGGCTCCCTGTTAAGTGGGGAGTCTGCTTCTCCCTCTGCTTTTGCTCCTCCCCTCCACCTGTGCTGTGTCTCTGGTGCTCTCTTTCTCTTAAAAAAAAAAAATTCCCAAACTGGAAGGGGGCGGGTCCAAGATGGCAACATAGGAAGACTCTGAACTCACCTACTCCACAGAACATACCAAAGTATAATTATTCATAGGGCAATTCTTCTTGAAGAAGAACTGAGGGCTAACTGAACAGCTTCTGTACAACAAAAGATAGAACGCAAAAGAGAGAGAGACAGAGACACAGCAACAAAGGAAACCCCACCCCTGATGCTGCAAACTGCAGTGGAGAGGGATAGTACTCAGGGACCGGGAGCAGATTTGTCTGTCCTTGGGCACAGAAAAAAAACCCATGGTTTAAAAAAACAGCTAACATATAAAAAAGCCAGGCATAGAACTCTATCAAATGACAGAATAGCTGCTAGAATTCTCTCTGGTTGGGAGGAGCAGATGGACATGGTCTATGCTCCCCTTCCACCTTGAAAACACAGACCAGTGCAAAATCCAGGTGCCCTAAGTGGCCTGCTGCCTCAGTGCCCCGGGCCCCTAGCCCACACCAGGCCCAGCCATACCACCTAGGTGGCCACCAGGTGGTACACTCTGGGACGTCCCCGGTTAGTGCTCACTACAGCTCCAGCCATTGCACCACAGTGATAGACACAAAGCACCCCAGAACAATTCAGGCCCAGATCACTTTGGCCTCAGATGGCTTTGCTAGGGCACCCCTAACAAAGAGCACTTTGGAACCTCCCAGCTGATGTCTACTTCAGATTGAGCCACCCTGCCGGGGTGCCCTTTACACAGAGCACTCCAATACATCTCCACCGGCACTAGTCTTAGCTCTGGTCACCCAGCCAGGGTACCCCCATGCTGAGTAGCCCAGAATACCTTGGCAGCACTCATTTCAGCTTCAGATATCCTGTCTAGTCACTCTCAGTGTGAAGAGCCCCAGGACACCCAGGCTTGCAAGCACTTAGGCTTTAGCTGTCCTGCACAGAGAGCCCAGGGACCACAGCAGCTCATGACCACTTTAGATTTAGCCATCCTGCCAAGGTGTCCCCCTGTGCAAAGCACCCCAGGACTCCCCAGCCTCTACTCCACCTCAGTTCCAGCTGCCTCTCCAGAGCACCCTTTGTGCATAGAGCCCTGGGATCCCCCAGCTTGCACCTATTTCAGCGTTAGCTATCCCGTCAGAGCACCCTCTGCACAGAGAGCCCAGGACCCTCTTGGCTCACATACCACCTCAACTCCAACTGCCCTACCAGGGCACTCCCTGCACAGAGTGCCCCAGGATACCCCAGCTTACACCCACTTCAGCTTCTGCTGTCTTGCCAGGGTGCCTTCAAGCACACAGAACCCTGGGACATAGTGGCTTGCACCCACTTCGATTTTAGCTCTCCTGCCAGGGTACGTACTGCACAGACAGCCTGGGGATCCCCTGGCTTGCACCCACTTTAGCTCCAGTTGTCTCTGTGCAGAGAGCCCTGGATACCCCAGATAGCACCCACTTCAGCTTCAGCTATCCTGCCAAGATGCCTCGGCATGTAGAGCCTTGGCACACCCCAGCTTGCAGCCACTTAAACTTCAGCTGTCCTGCCAGGGCACCTGCTGCACAGAGAGCCCCAGGAAACCCTGGCCCACACCAGCCACAGGTCCAGCCAGGCAGCAAAAGTCACCAAACATATACAGTCTACATAGGGGATGACCATACACAAGACCCTTCCTTCAAGTTTATGAAAAGTAGCTCTTCTGCTTAATCCATAGAAACAAACACAGAAAGTCAAGTAAAATGAGGAAACAGGAATATGCTTTAAAAGAACAAGACAAAACCTTCAGAAAAACAAATAAATGAAACAGAGATAAGCAATATGCCTGATAAATAATTTAAAGTAATGATTATAAAGGTGCTCCTCAGGCTGGGGGCACCTGGGTGGCTCAGTCGGTTAAGTGTCTGACTCTTGATTTCAGATCAGGTCATGATGTCAGGGTCATGAGGGTGAGCCTCACATCAGGGTCTGCACTCAGCAGTCTGCTTGAGATTCTCTCACTCGTTCCCCCACCCTCCTCTCTCTCTCTCTCTCTCTCTAAGATAAATGAATAAATCCTTTAAAAAAAAAAAAAAGGTGATTATCAGGCTGGAAAGAAGATTGGAAGAACTCAGTGAGACCTTCAGTAAAGAGATATAAAATATAAAAAAAAATCAATGCTGAAGAATACAATAACTGAAATTTAAAAATACATGAGAGGGATTCAAAAGTAGATTAGCAGATACAGAAGAATGTATAGTGATCCAGAAGATAGGGTAATGAAAAGCACCCAAGCTGAACAGCAAAAAGAGAGAAGGACTTAAAAAAATGAGGACAGGTTAAGGTATCTGTTGGACAAAAGTAAACAAACATTTATATTATAGGGTCTTGCAAGAAGAGAGATTTGAAAAGGGCAGAAAACTTATTTGAAGAAATAGAGACGAAAATGTCCTTAACCTAGGGAAATAGACATCCAGATCCATAAAGCACAGAGAGTTCCAAACAATATGAACCCAAGAAGGTCCACACCACAAAACATAATAATTAAAATATCAAAGTTTAAGGATAAAGAGAGAATTTTATTTTAGTTTTTTAATATTGATTTATTTGAGAGAGAGAGAGCAAGCAAGCATGAGTGGGGGAAGGGGCAGAGGAAAGGACTCTTCAAGCAGACTCTCCACTGAGCACAGAGCCTGAGGTGGGGCTCAACGGAAAGAAACATGAGATGATGACCTGAGCTGAAACCAAGAGTTGGATGCTTAATGAACGGAGCCATCCAGCTGCCCCAATAAAGAGAGAATTTTAAAAGTAACAAGAGAGAAGCAAAAAGTTACACACAAGAGAAACTCTATAAAACTATCAGCTGATTTTTCAGTAAAAACTTCACAGGCAAAAGCAAATGACGTGATATATTCAAAATGCCAAAAGAAAAACACCTACAACCAAGAAGACTCATATATACAATGGGATATTACTCAGCAATCAAAAAGAATCAAAACTTGCCATTTGCAATGACATGGATGGAGCTAGAGAGTATTATGCTAAGGAAATAAATCAGTCAGAGAAAGACACATACCATATGATTTCATTCATATGTGGAATTTAAGTAACAAAACAGAGAAACAAAGGGAAAAAAAGAGAGAGAGAGGCAAACCAAGAAACAGACTCTTAACTATAGAGAACAAATTGATGGTTATCAGAGGGAATGGGGTTAGGGGGATGGTTTAAATATGTGATGGGGATTAAGGAAGACACTTGTGATGAGCACCAGGTGTTGTATGGAAGTGTTGCATTAGTATATTGTACACTTGAAACTAAATTACACTGAATGTTAACTAACTGGAATTTAAATAAAATCCACAATAATAGTAGGAGAGTTTAATACCCCATATATGTCAATGCATCATCCAGGCAGAAAAATCACTAAAGAAATAATATCTTTGAATGATACATTAGACCATATAGATATAACAGATATATATGGAACATTCCACCCCCAAACAACATAATACACATTTTTTTTTCCAGGTGCACATGAGACATTCTCCAGAATAGGTCACTTGTTAGACCACAAAGTGAGTCTCAATAAATATAAAAAGGTTGAAATCATTCCATGAATCTTTTCTGACTACAATGGTATAAAACTAGAAATCAATCATAAGGAAAAAAAAACAGAAAAAATACAACTGGAGGCTAAACAATATGATACTAAACTACCAATGGGTCAACAAAAAAAAATCAAAGAAGAAGTTTAAAAAAATACATGGAGACAAATGAAAATACAACAGTCCTAAATCTTTGGAATGCAGTGAAAGCAGTTCTGAGAGAGAAGACATACAGAGATACAGGCACACCTCAAGAAATAAGAAAAAGCTTAAATAAACAATCCAACCTTTCAACTAAAGGAACTAGAAAAAGAACAAAGTAAGTAGAAGGAAGGAAATAACAAATTCAGAGCAGAAATAAATTATATAGAGACTAAAAATAATAATAATAAAAATAATAATAATAATAATAATAATAATAATAGAAAATATCAATGAAACCAAGAGCTGGTTTGTTGAAAAGATTGGTTAATCAAAATTGATTAACCCTTAGTCAGATTTATCAAGAAAAAAAGAGAAAGGACCCAAGTAAATAAAATTAGAAATGAAAGAGAAGTACTAACTGACACCATAGAAATACAAAGGATTATAAGAGAATACTATGAAAAATTATATGCCAACAAATTGGGCAACCTAGAAGAGATAGAAAATTCCTAGAAATATACAGTCTTCCCAAACTGAATCAGGGAGAAATAGAAAATCTGAATAGACAAATTCTACTAATGAAATTGAATTGTAAATCAAAAAACTACCAAACAAAAGTGCAGGACCAGATGGACTCACAGGTAAATTCTACCAAATATTTAAGGAAAAGTTAATATTTATTCTCCTCAAACTATTCCAAAAAAATAAAAGAGAAAGAAAAGTTTCCAAATATATTCAATGAGGGAAGCATTAGCCTGATACCAAAACCAGACAAAGATACCACAGAACAAGAAAACTACAGGCTAATCAACAAAGAGGCAAAAATTCTCAACAAAATATTGGCAAACCAAATCCAACAATACATTAAAAGGATCATTCTCCATGATCAAGTGAGACTTATTCTGGGGATGCATGAATGGTTCAATATTTGCAAATCAATCAGTGTAACACACCACAACAAAATGAAAGATAAAATTCATATGATCATCTCAGTAGATACTAAAAGAGCATTTGGCAAAATTCAACATCCACTCATGATAAAAACTCTCAATGAAGTGGGTACAGAGAGAACATACCTCAATATAACAAAGGCCATATATGACAAACCCACATCTAACATCACACTGAATGGTGAAAAACTAAGAACTTTTCCTTTAAGATCAGGAATAAGACAAAGATATCCACTCTTACTACTTTTATTCAACCTAGTATTGGAAGTCCTAGTTACAGCAATCAGACAAGAAAAAGAAATAAGAGGCATATTAGTAAGAAAGAAATTAAACTGTCACTATTTGGGGATGACATACTATACATAGAAAACCCTAAAGATGTCATCAAAAGCTATTAGAAGTAATAAATAAATTCAGTAAAGTTGCAGGATACAAATTTATACCCAGAAATCGGTAGTGTTTCCATACACTAATAACAAAGTAGTAGAAAGAGAAATTAAGAAAATAATTCTATTTACAATTGCACTAAAGCGAATGAAATACCTAGTAATAAATATAACCAAGGAGGTTAAAGACTTGTACTCCAAGAACTATAAACATTGACAAAAGAAACTGAAGATGACACAAGTAGAAAGATATTCCATGTTCATGGATTGGAAGAATTAATATTATAATGTCCATACTACCTAAAGCAATCTACAGACTCAATGCAATCTCTATCAAAATACCAACAGCATTTTTCACAGGACTAGTACAAATAATCTGAAATTTGTATGGAACTACAAAAGAACTTGAACAGCCAATGCAATCTTGAGAAAGAGCAAAGCTGGAGATAACACAATTCCAGATTTCAAGATATACTACAAAGCTGTAGTAATCCAAACAGTATAGTACTGCACAAAAATAGACACATATCAATAGAACAGAATAGCAGCACAAAAATAAACACATGCTTATATAGTCAACTAATCTATAACAAAGGGGCAAGAATATACAATGGGGAAAGGACAGTTTCTTCAATAAATGGTGCTGGGAAAACTGAGCAACTACATGCAAAAGAATGAAACTGGACCACTTTCTCACATCATATAAAAAAATAAACTTATAACACATTAAAAACCTAAATGTGAAACCTGAAATCATAAAAATCCTAGAAAAGAGCACAGACAGAAATGTCTCTGACATCAGCCATAGCAACATTTTTCTAGATATGTCTCCTAAGGCAAAGGAAACAGAAGCAGAAATGAACTATAGAGACTACATCAAAATAAGAATCATTTGCATCACAAAGAAAACCATCAACAAAACTAAAAGGCAACCTAATGAATGGAAGAAGATATTTGCAAATGATATATCTGATAAGGGGTTAATAGCCAAAGTACATAAAGAACTTATACAACTCAACACACACACACACACACACACACACACAAATTCAATTAAAAAATGGGCAGAGGACCTGAATAGACATTTTTCCAAAGAAGATGTACAGATGGCCAACAGACATATGAAAAGATGCTCATCACTAATCATCAAGGAAATGCAAATCAAAACCACAATGAGGTATTACCTTATACCTATCATAATGGTGAAAATAAAAAAGACAAGAAAAGGCTGGGCGGAGCAAGATGGCAGAGGAGTAGGAGACCTGGATTACGTCTGATCCCAGGAATTCAGCTGGATGGGGATCAAACCATTCTGAACACCTACGAACTCAACAGAAGATCAAAGAAAAGAACAGCAGCAACTCTCTGAACAGAAAAGCGACCACTTTCTGGAAGGTAGGACGTGCGGAGAAGCGAATCCGAGGCGATATTCAGAAGATAGACGGAGGGGGAGGGGGTCTCCGTCAGCCGCTTCTGGCAAGTGATAAAGCCTGGGAGAACAAAATTGGAACTTTTAGAAGTCTGCTCCGCTGAGGGACATCGCTCCAGTGGCTAAGCGGGGGGTGGAACCCTCACAGGACAGTGCGGTCTCAGGACCCTCGGGGTCACAGAAAGACTGGGGGTGCCTGAGTGCAGGAGAGCTCCCAGGTATCGGAGCGGGGAAGCCGGCTGCAGACACGGAGCCGAGGCGCGGGCTCTCAGCTCGGGGTTGCCATAAACCGTGATCCGAGGCACAGTCGGGCCACTGCTCCTCCAGCAGGGACCCAATGACCAGCGGATGCGGGGAGACTCACCTTCCTTCCCCGGGAGGAGTGGCAGGGGAGCACACTGCAGGGATCTGCTGGGTTTGGAGACTCCACACGGAGTCGGGTGCCAGAGATAGAAATGCTCGGTCACAGGCCGGGTGAGCACGGAGTGTGGCCGGAGACCGGGGAGACGGGAGTGACTGACTGCTTTTCTCTGGGGGCTCACTGGGGAGCGGGCCCCGAGTTCTCGGCTCCTCCGGGGCGGAGATTGGGAGGCCGCCATTTCACTCTCCGCCTCCAAAGCTGTATGGAAAGCTTGCAGGGAACAAAAGCTCCAGAGAGCAAACCTGGGCAGATTATTTAGCCCGGTCGGGGTAAGGGCGGGGCAATTCCACCTCGAGCAAAGACATTTGGGAACCACGGCAACAGGCCCCTCCCCCAGAAGATCAGTGAGAACAGCCAGCCAAGACCAAGTTTACCAATCAATGAGAACGGCAGAACGCCAGTGCTAGGGGAATACTGCACATAGAATCCATGGCTTTTTTACCATGATTCTTTAGTCTTTCAAAGTTAATTTTTTTTAACTGTCTTTTTTTTTTTAATTTTTCTTTTTCCGTTTTTCAACCAACATCTTATCAATCCCTTTTTTAAAAACATTTTTATTTTTCATTTTCAGAGTCATATTCTATACCTTCATAGTAGTTACCCTTATTTTTGGCATATATATATAAGTTGTTCTCTCTTTAAAATTTTGAGATACAGTTTCTTCCAACAGATCAAAATATACCCTAAATCTCTAGTGTATGGCTTTGTTCTAGTCTCCTGCCTGATCACATTCTCTCCCTTTTTTTCAAAACCCTCTTCTTTCTTTTTTCAAACAACTTATCTTATCAATTCCTTTTATAAAATTTTTTATAATTTTCATCTTTACAGTCATATTCCATCCCTTCATCGTATCAACCCTTATTTTTGTACATATGTAAGTTTTTCTTTCTTTAAAATTTTGGGAGGCACTTTCTTCTAACAGACCAAAATACACCTTAAATCTAGTGTGTGGCACTGATCTATGCACCAGCCTCACCATATTTGATCATATTCTGTTTTTTTGTTTTGTTTTGTTCTGTTTTTGTTTGTTTTTATCTTTTTCTTTCTTTTTTCTTTTTCCTTTTTCTTTCTTTCCCTTTTCCCCTGGCTTCAGGTCTTTTCTGATTTGTTTAGTGTATATTTTCTGGGGACGTTGTTACCCTGCTAGCATTTTGTTCTCTCATTCATCTATTCTCCTCTGGACAAAATGACAAGATGGAAAAAATCACCTCAACAAAAAGAACAAGAGGTAGTACCGACTGCCAGGGACCTACTCAATACGGACATTAGTACAATGTCTGACCTAGAGTTCATAATCATGATTTTAAAATTACTAGCTGGGCTTAAAAAAAACATGGAAGTTATTAGAGAAACCCTTTCTGGAGAAATAAAAGAACTAAAATCTAACCAAGTCGAAATCAAAAAGGCTATTAATGAAGTGCAGTCAGAAATGGGGGCGCTAACTGCTAGGATAAATGAGGCAGAAGAGAGAATCAGTGATATAGAAGAACAAATGATGGAAAATAAAGAAGCTGAGAAAAAGAGAGATAAACTAATGGATCACGAGGGCAGAATTCGAGAGATTAGCGATACCATAAGACGAAACAACATTAGAATAATTGGGATCCCAGAAGAAGAAGAAAGAGAGAGAGGGGCAGAAGGTATATTGGAGCAAATTATAGCAGAGAACTTCCCTAATTTGGGGAAGGAAACAGGCATCAAAATCCAGGAGGCACAGAGAACCCCTCTCAAAATCAATAAAAATAGGTCAACAGCCCGACATCTAATAGTAAAACTTACGAGTCTCAGAAACAAAGAAAATCCTGGAAGCAGCTCAGGAGAAGAGATATGTAACCTACAATGGTAGAAATATTAGACTGGCAACAGACCTATCCACAGAGACCTGGCAGGCCAGAAAGGACTGGCATGATATATTCAGAGCACTAAACGAGAAAAATATGCAGCCAAGAACACTATATCCAGCTAGGCTGTCATTGAAAATAGAAGGAGAGATAAAAAGCTTCCAGGACAAACAAAAACCAAAGGAATTCGCAAACATGAACCAGCCCTACAAGAAATATTGAAAGGGGTCCTCTAAGCAAAGAGAGAGCCTAAAAGCAACATAGACCAGAAAGGAACACAGACAATATACAGTAACAGTCACCTTAGAGGCAATACAATGGCACTAAATTCATATCTTTCAATAGTTATGCTGAATGTAAATGGGCTAAATGCCCCAATCAAAAGACACAGGCTATCAGATTCGATTAAAAAACAAGACCCATTGATATGCTGTCTGCAAGAGACTCATTTTAGAGCCAAAGACACCTCCAGATTGAAAGTGAGGGGGTGGAAAACCATTTACCATGCTAATGGACACCAAAGAAAGCTGGGGTGGCAATCCTTATATCAGACAAATTAGATTTTAAACCAAAGACTGTAATAAGAGATGAGGAAGGACACTATATCCTACTTAAAGGGTCTGTCCAACAAGAAGATCTAACAATTGTAAATATCTATGCCCCTAACATGGGAGCAGCCAATTATATAAGGCAATTAATAACAAAAGCAAAGAAACACATTGACAACAATACAATAATAGTGGGGGACTTTAACACCCCCCTCACTGAAACGGACAGATCATCTAAGCAAAAGATTAACAAGGAAATAAAGACTTTAAATGACACACTGGACCAAATGGACTTCACAGACATATTCAGAACATTCCATCCCAAAGCAACGGAATACACATTCTTCTCTAGTGCCCATGGAACATTCTCCAGAATAGATCACATCCTAGGTCACAAATCAGGTCTCAACCAGTACCAAAAGATTGGGAGTGGGATTTATCCCTGGGCTGCAAGGTTGGTTCAACATCCACAAATCAATCAACGTGATACAATACATTAACAAAAGAAAGAACAAGAATCATATGATCCTCTCAATAGATGCAGAAAAAGCATTTGACAAAGTACAGCATCCTTTCTTGATCAAAACTCTTCAGAGTATAGGCATAGAGGGTATATACCTCAATATCATAAAAGCCATCTCTGAAGAACCTACAGCAAATATCATTCTCAATGGGGAAAAACTGAGAGCTTTCCCGCTAAGGTCAGGAACGTGGCAGGGATGTCCACTATCACCACTGCTATTCAATATAGTATTAGAAGTCCTAGCCACAGCAATCAGACAACAAAAAGAAATAAAAGGCATCCGAATTGGCAAAGAAGAAGTCAAACTCTCACTCTTTGCATATGATATGATACTTTATGTGGAAAACCCAAAAGACTCCACCCCAAAACTGTTAGAACTCATACAGGAATTCAGTCAAGTGGCAGGATATAAAATCAATGCACAGAAATCAGTGACATTCCTATACACCAACAACAAGACAGAAGAAAGAGAAATTAAGGCGTCGATCCCATTTACAATTGCACCGAAAACCATAAGATACCTAGGAATAAATCTAATCAAAGAGGCAAAGGATCTGTACTCAGAAAACTATAAAATACTCATGAAAGAAATTGAGGAAGACACAAAGAAATGGAAAAACGTTCCATGCTCATGGATTGGAAGAACAAATATTGTGAAGATGTCAATGCTACCTAGAGCAATCTACACATTCAATGCAATCCCCATCAAAATACCATCCACTTTTTTCAAAGAAATGGAATAAATAATCCTAAAATTTGTATGGAACCAGAAAAGACCCCGAATAGCCAGAGGAATGTTGAAAAAGAAAAGCAAAGCTGGTGCATCACAATTCCAGACTTCCAGCTCTATTACAAAGCTGTCATCATCAAGACAGTATGGTACTGGCACAACAACAGACACATAGATCAATGGAACAGAATAGAGAGCCCAGAAATGGACCTTCAACTCTATGGTCAACTAATCTTTGACAAAGCAGGAAAGAATGTCCAATGGAAAAAAGACAGTCTCTTCAACAAATGGTGTTGGGAAAATTGGACAGCCACATGCAGAAGAATGAAACTGGACCATTTCCTTACACCACACACAAAAATAGACTCCAAATGGTTGAAAGACCTCAATGTGAGACAGGAGTCCATCAAAATCCTAAAGGTGAACACAGGCAGCAACCTCTTCGACCTCAGCTGCAGCAACTTCTTCCTAGAAACATTGCCAAAGGCAAGAGAGATGCAAGGGCAAAAATGAACTATTGGGACTTCATCAAGATAAAAAGCTTTTGCACAGCAAAAGAAACAGTCAACAAAACCAAAAGACAACCGACAGAATGGGAAAAGATATTTGCAAATGACATATCAGATAAAGGGCTAGTATCCAAAATCTATAAAGAACTTAACAAACTCAACACCCAAAGAACAAATGATCCAATCAAGAAATGGGCAGAAAACATGAACAGACGTTTTTCCAAAGAAGACATCCAAATGGCCAACAGACACATGAAAAAGTGCTCAACATCGCTCGGCATCAGGGAAATCCCAATCAAAACCTCAGTGAGATACCACCTCACACCAGTCAGAATGGCTAAAATTAACAAGTCAGGAAACGACAGATGTTGGTGGGGATGCGGAGAAAGGGGAACCCTCCTACACTGTTGGTGGAAATGTAAGCTGGTGCAACCACTCTGGAAAACAGTATGGAGGTTCCTCAAAAGGTTGAAAATAGAGCTACCATATGATCCAGCAATTGCACTACTGGGTATTTACCCCAAAGATACAAATGTAGAGATCCGAAGGGGTACGTGCACCCTGATGTTTATAGCAGCAATGTCCGCTATAGCCAAACTATGGAGGGAACCAACATGTCTATTGACAGATGAATGGATAAAGAAGAAGTGGTATATATATACAATGGAATATTATGCAGCCATCAAAAGGAATGAGATCTTGCCATTTGCAACGACGTGGATGGGACTGGAGGGTGTTATGCTGAGCAAAATAAGTCAATCAGAGAAAGACATGTATCATATGACCTCACTGATATGAGGAATTCTTAATCTCAGGAAACAAACTGAGGGTTGCTGGAGTGCGGGTGGGTGGGAGGGTTGGGGTGGCTGCGTGATAGACATTGGGGAGGGTATGTGCTATGGTGAGCACTGTGAATTGTGCAAGACAGTTGAATCACAGACCTGTACCTCTGAAACAAATAATGCAATATGTGTTAAGAAAAAAAAAAGAAGAAGAAGAAGAAGATAACAGGAGGGGAAGAATGAAGGGGGAAATCGGAGGGGGAGACGAACCACGAGAGATGGTGGACTCTGAAAAACAAACTGAAGGTTCTGGGGGGGGTGGGAGGATGGGTTAGCCTGGTGATGGGTATTAAAGAGGGCACGTTCTGCATGGAGCACTGGGTGTTATGCACAAACAATGAATCATGGAACACTACATCAAAAACTAATGATGTAATGTATGGTGATTAACATAACAATAAAAATTTAAAAACAAACAAAAACAACAACAACAACAAAAAGACAAGAAAATGACAAGTGTTGGCAAGGATGTGGGGGGAAATGAGCTCTCATGCACTATTGGTGATAATGTAAACTGGTACGGCCACTGCTATAAACAGTGTGGAGGTCCCTCAAAAAATTAAAAATAGAAATACTACTGATCAAATAATTCCACCACTGGGTATTTACTCAAAGAAAACAAAAACACGAATTCAAAAAGATATATGCACCTCATGTTTTGTTCAACATTACTTATTATAGTCAAGATTTGGAAGCAACTCAAATGTCCATCAATAGAGAAATGGATAAAGATGTGGCATGCAAACACACACACACACACACACACACACACACACACACACAGTAGAATATTATGCAACCATAAACAAGAATGAGATTTTTTTGCCATTTGCAACAACTTGGATGGACCTAGAACATATTATACTAAGTCACACTGAGAGATACAAATACCATGTGATTTTACTCATATGTGGAATCTAATAAACAAATGAATAATAAAACAAAAAGCAGAATCATATCCATAAATACAGAGAACAAACTGATGGTTGCCAGAAGGAAGGACGGTGGGCACATTGGCAAAATAGAGGAAGGGAGTGGGATACGGGCTTCCAGTATGGAATGAATAATTCACGAGAATAAAAGTCACAGCATAGAAAATATAGTCAATGATATTGTAACAGCAATGTATGGTGGTGGATGGTAGCTACCCTTGGGGTGATTATAACATAACATATAGAGAAGCTGAATCACTGTTGTACACCTGAAAATAATGTACCATTGTGTGTCAACTACACTCAAAAAAAATTCTCAATTTGGGTCTTTTTCTGCAGCTCTGATGGTTTTCAGGATGCTTCTTTGATGTCATTTATAAGGAGATGAGGTTTTTTTACGTGAATAATGACCCTCAAGGTTCTCTGGTATCATAAGAACCTGGTGCCTCGGATATCACCCCAATCTGTGATTTCTCTTGAATTGCCCTACCACTTTGCTACAAGGCATCTTGAGTGTAAAGACTGCATCCTCAGTACTTAGCCCTGACTCTGACAGAGTAAATATTAAATGAAATTGCTGAATAAACAAATGAATAGATCTGCAGCTCTTTAAAGTATTATACTTATTTATATTCATGCCATTTCTGAGACTAGATTATGTTTTCTAATTACATTTATCATGTCCTCTTGTTACAGATATGTGACATGCTTAAAACAGAAGTCATGAAAAGACAGAAAACCACAAAGAAATAATTGCCTATAATACCATCACCCAGAGATAATTATTATAAACATTTGATATATATACTTCCAGAATATCTTTAAATCATATATTTTTTAAAAAATTATGTTTTGCCTATTAATTTCAGCTTGCTTGTTTTTCACTTAAAAACATATGGTGTATATTTCCCACACTAGCAAATATCAATCTGTAAAATCATTTAATGGTTAATTAGCATTCCATCATATGGCTGTCCATACTTCTTTATACACATTATATAAATAAATATAGTGGGCTTGAGTGTTTTATTGCCTATTATCTTCTTACAGGCAAAATAAACAATGCCTTGTATTTTGGTAGGTATTCAGTTAGTGCAGATCAATTGTAAAAATGGTTACGTTAATTATTTTCAACATAAGAGTGGATAAGCCAGTAAACTTATTTATTCTGATCACAAAACTTTGTAAATTGTATACTGATAAGCTCTTTTACTAAAAATTCAATTCAAAATGACTCCATTAGAACTTTATCTGATGATATTATTCAGAATTGTGGAACTCAGATTGAAATGCAAATTTCATAATATTTTCCCTCATAGGGTCTTAATAGGGTTAAGGGTTGAGAATTTTAGATCTTAGAATAATGCACTGTTCCACATTGTAGAGTACGTAGCAGTATCCATAACAACCATGACTCTTTAAAGATATTTTAATTGCAGCATTCTTTGGAATTGTTGATGGTTTATTATGACAAAATGAAGACAACTTAAGGAATGCTATATTGATAAATGGGTTTCTAAACAACATGATGCAGAATCAACTTTATATTCTGCTTTTCTGACAAGGGAATGGTTATATCTGAAAGAAAAGAGATGCAAGATACTCTTTCTATGCTATCCATTTGAAGAAAAGGATTATGTTAAGCATATGAAAAAATAAAAAAAGGTTACCTTCAGGCCCCAAACAATTGAATCTAGGAAACTCAAGGAATTTGAATATTGGTCAGTTAGCCAGAAAACAAAACATTATAAAAAAATCAAAATCATTTCAAGTTAGCAAAATTTTAGTTTGCTTACTTTGTTAACTTGGCATAGCATGACACAACTGAATGTGGTCAAAATTACTTCTGTATTCAAAACAAGATTATAACTTTTCTCTGTTTGAGAGAATATGTGTAGGTCATCTAGTTAACACTAATTAACTTAATTTATTTATTTATATAATTTAATATATTCTGAATTATTGAGTAAGTATAACTAATAGTCAAGTCACAGCGGTACCGGAGCAGATATACAGCTTAAGGAAAAGCTACTAAGGAGTCTATTAAAAACCTTAAGAGGGGCACCTGGGTTGGTTAAGCATCTGCCTTCAGCTCAGGTCATGAACCCAGGGTCCTGGGATCAAGCCCCACATCAGGCTCCCTGCTCAGTGGGGGAATCTTCTTCTCCCTCTCCCTCTGCCCCTCCACCTGCTTGTGCTCTCTCTCTCTCTCAAATAAATAAATAAAATACTTTTTTTTTTTTTTAAAGATTTTATTTATTTATTTGACAGAGAGAGAGACAGCGAGAGAGGGAACACAAGCAGGGGGAGTGGGAGAGGGAGAAGCAGGCTTCCCGCAGAGCAGGGAGCCTGATGCGGGGCTCGATCCCAGGACTCTGGGATCATGACCTGAGCCGAAGGTAGACGCTTAACGACTGAGCCACCCAGGCGCCCCAATAAATAAAATATTTTTTAAAAAAAAAAACCTTAAGAAAAAAATTCATAAAGGCAGAATAGAAAGTAGAAACAAGAAAAAACTTTACTCTGTCTAGGAGTGTGAACGAAAGATAAGTAGAAAGGAGAAGGGGGGAAAATATACCTTGAGGAATAAACCATCAATGAAGCTGGGAGCTTAAAGAAATATTGTTCATTGTTAGTTTTCTTATGTAAAATTAACAAATCTATAAAAAGGTGACTGACATCTGAGTAAAAAATAATATAGTGTAAAAATCTGACTGTCCTACTGAGTCCCTCTCACTCTTTGCTTGTTGACAGCTAAAAGCAAAGAAACCTATGGGTAGATTTTAAGAAGGCCTAGCAAACAGCAGTGCCACAGATAGAAAGAGCCAGGATCCTTTAATAATCGTGCAAAAGGCCACACATCAAATATCCAAACTGTGATATGATCTATAAATGAAGAATTTTGCTACGTTACTGAGAGTTGGAGGTTGTTTTTAACTTAGCTAGCATTAATCACCCCCAAATATCTACCAAACTTGCTCTTCAAGGTTTTTCTGTTGACATTACTTATTGCGTATTTAAGTGTTATTTTTGGTAGTTTGAGGAGCATTTTGTGCTAATTGTTACCTTCTGGAGTTTACCAGGTTTTATTAACTCAAGAACAGCCAGTCCATATACAGAGCAATAATCTATGTTGAGATCTGGTATATAAAGATGAACTGGGTCATGCCCTTTGGAATCTGAAGAGGGAAACACAGAGAGCCTCACCCAGTTAATAAGAGGATTGGATATTTAAAATATGTATATAGAGAGATAAAGTCAGTCAGGGCCATGTACAATCATGACAAGGCCAAGTTATAAGGGGGAATGTATACACAGAGATGATAGAGATTCTACCAGAGGGAGATGCTAGAACCAGCGGCTGGCCAGAGCTCCCTGATCTTCTCTACCTTGATCCATTCCATACCAGCCAATAATCCCTCTGTAGCTCACAGTGACCTAGATGAGAAACTGTTTCTACAAATGAAAAAGTAAATTGTATATGAATGAGAAACACTTAAATACATCCTTCAACTTTATGTTTGTGAAAAAATATATAATTCTATGTGGAAATAAATCACAAAATATCAACATAAGCATTTAATATTTTATACTTAATGTATATCAAAAATATAAGCAAAATTGAAGGGAATACAAATTGAGACTAAATATTTAATAAAATTACATCACAAAAAAGGTAAATAACTTTACTGTATAAAAAGAACATACAAATTGATAAGAAAGGCACTAATGCTCCAATGGGATAATATGGAAAGATAATGGACTAACAGTTCATAAGAGAAGATGTAGAAAAAGCTGACTAGTATATGAAAATATGTTTAACTTCACTAATAAGGAAATAGGATATAAGTCAATAATGAAACATTTTTACTTATCAAATATTTATCAAATGTTAATAATATGCTTATAGTGGTTGAGTGAGTAATGTAATATAACACACTACCAATGTATTTGTAAATTGATAGAATCATTCTGGAAAGCAGTTAGGCCCTACATATCTAGAGCCTTCAGAATGTTTATTCACACTGACACAATAATCCTTTCTCTATAATATATGTCAAAAATGGTCAGAAATATAAGCATAGATTTATGTTAAAATTATATTAGCATTTCTCTTTCATATACAATTTACTTTTTCAGTTGTTTTTATAAACTATCTTCTTCATTTACTCACTTTGGTACCTCCAAAGCCCAGCCCAGTGCCTGGCATAGGGAGGATGACACAAAAAAGGCATTTGATAAAAATATGTTGAATAAACAAATTAATAAAGGAAGAAAGATATTCACTACAGTATTATTTGAAGCAATAAAGTATTAGAAAAAAGTACTCAATGAAAAGTTAAATTATAGTACATAAAAATAATTGGATTTAACATAGAAACATTAAAATTGTGATGTTCTTAATGACATAAGAAATGGTTTGAAACTGAAGGTAGTAGTGTGGTGCCTGGGTGGCTCAGTCTGTTAAGCATTGCACTCTTGATTTCGGCTCAGGTCATGATCTCAGGGGGTGGGATCTCATGAGATTGAGCCCCTCATCAGGCTCTGCTCTGGGCATGGAGCCTGCTTAAGATTCTCGCTCTCCTTCTCCCTCCGCCCCTCCCCTGCCTCTCTCTCTCGCTCTCAAAAGAAAAAAAAAAAGAGTAGTGAAAAATAGAATATAGCACAATATTGTAGTGAAAAATAGAATATAGTAGTAAAAAAATAGAATATAGTTCAGTATATTCTGAACTATGCTAAAATATGCATGTATATCTGAAGATAAAAAGAAAGGCACTAATACATACATATTGGTTAAATTTGGTCAGATATTACATGTGATGTTCAAATTTGAGAGGTTTCTGACTTTTACTTTCTTCTTTATGCTTTTCAATATTTTTCACTTTTTATAGTGCTTTATTACTTTTATTATTATATCATACACTATTTTTATATATTACTTTCTTATTCAAACATAGAATTAAAATTTACGTATGCAGTTTCCCATTTTTATTTAAATTCCAGTTAGTTAACATACAGTATAATATTAATTTCAGGTGTAGAATATAGTGATTCATCAATTATATACAACACCCAGTGCTCATCACAACCAGTGTACTCCCTAATACCCATCACCTACTTAACCCATCCCCTAACTGACCTATGCTTCAGCAACCCTCAGTTTGTTCTCTGTAGTTAAAAGTCTATTTCTTGGTTTGCCTCTCTCTCTTTTTTCCCCCTATGTTCATTTGTTTTGTTTCTTAATTTCCACATAAGAGTGAAATCATATGGTGTTTGTCTTTCTCTGACTGACTTATTTCACTTAGCATAATACTCTCTAGCTCTGTCCACATTGTTGCAAATGGCAAGATTTCATTCTTTTGATGGCTGAGTAATATTCCGTTATATATACCAAATCATCTTTATCCATTCATCAGTTGATGGATAGTTGGGCTCTTTCTACAATTTGGCTATTGTTGATAATGCTGCCATAAACATTGGGGGTACATGTATCCCTTCAAATCAATATTTTTGTATCCTTTGGATAAATACCTAGTAGTACCATTGCTGGATCATAGGATAATTCTATTTTTAACTTTTTGAGGAACTTCCATACTATTTTCCAGAATGGTTGCACCAGTTTACATTCCTACCAACAATACAAGAGGGTTCTCCTTTTTCTCATCCTCACCAACATCTGTTGTTTCCTCTGTTATTGATTTTAGCCATTCTGACAGGTGTAGGGGATATTGTAGTTTTGATTTGTATTTCCCTGATGATGAATGATGTTGAGCATCTTTAATTGTCTGTTAGGCATCTGTATTTTTTTTTAAATGTCTATTCATATATTCTGTCATTTTTAACTGGCTATTTGTTTTTTGGGTGTTGAGTTTGAAAAGTTCTTTATATATTTTTGATACTAACCCTTTATGAGATATGTCATTTGCAAACACCCTCTTCCATTCTGAAGGTTGCCTTTTAGTTTTGTTGATTGTTTCTTTCACTGTGCAGAAGCTTTTTATCTTGATGAAGTCCCAATAGTTCATTTTTGCTTCTGTTTCCCTTGCCTCTGGAGATGTATCTAGTAAGAAGTTGCTATGGTCCATGTCAAAGAATTACTGTCTGTGTTCTCCTCTAGTATTTTGATGGTTTCCTGTTTCACAGTTAGGTCTTTCATCCATTTTGAATTTATTTTTGTGTATGGCATAAGAAAGTGGTCCAGTTTCATTCCTTTGCATTTGGCTGTCCAGTTTTCCCAACACCATTTGTTGAAGAGATTTTGTTCCATTGGATATTCTTTCCTGCTTTGTTGAAGATAAGTTGACCATTTAGTTGTGGGTCCATTTCTGGATTCTCTGTTCTGTTCCATTGATCTATATGTCTGTTTTTATGCCAGTACCATACTGTCTTGATGATTATAACTTTGTAATACAGCTTGAAGTCTGGGATTGTGATACCTCCCACTTTGCTTTTATTTTTCAACATTACTTTGGTCTTGGTCTTTTCTGCTTCCATACAGATTTTAGAATTATTTGTTCTAGCTCTGTGAAAAATGCTGTTGGTATTTTGATAGGGATTGCATTGAATGTGTAGATTGTCTTGAATAGAATAGACATTTTAACAATATTTTTTCTTCCAATCCATGAGCATGGAATGTTTTTCCATTTCTTTGTATCTTATTTAGTTTCTTTCGTAAGTGTTCTATAGTTTTCAGAGTATAGATCTTTTACCTCTTTGGTTAGATTTATTCCTAGGTTTCTCATGGTTTTTCATGCGATTGTAAACAGGATTAATTCCTTGAGTTCCCTTTCTGCTGTGTCATTATTGGTGTATAGAAATACAATAGATTTCTGTACATTGATTTTATAAATCTAATCCAACAATACATTAAAAGAATCATTCACCATGATCAAGTGGGATTTATTACTGAGTTGCAAGTGTGGCTCAATATTTACAAATCTATCAATGTGATACACTACATTAATAAAGGATAAAAACCATATGATCCTCTCAATAGATGCAGAAAAAGCATTTGACAAAATATAGCATCCATTCTTGATAAAAACCCTCAACAAAGTAGGAAAAAAGGGACCATACCCCAGTATCATAAAAGCCATAGATGAAAAACCCACAGCTAATAAATATCCTCCTCAATGAGGAAAAACTGAGAGCTTTTCCTCTATGGTCAGGAACACGGCAGGGATGACCATGCTCATCACTGTTATTTAACGTAGTATTGGAAGTCCTAACCTCAGGAATCAGACAACAAAAAGAAATAAAAGGCATCCAAATCAGCAAGAAAGGAGTCAAACTTTCACTATTTGCAGACAACATGGTACTCTATGTAGAAAACCTGAAAAACTCCACCAAAAAATTACTAGAACTGATACATGAATTCAGTAAAGTCACAGAATTAAAATGTATTTTAAAACTGCCTGTAAGGCAGTGCCAGATCTATTCAACCAATTTAACAGAATGTTCAGAATTGTACTCTGTGAATATCTGATAAGGGCTAATTGATGATGATGGTCATTAAAATCATTTTTTTTTTTTTTGTATGCCCAAAATGACAGACAAAAAAATTCCAGGGACTTTCAGCATAGTTTAAAGGGAAAAGAAAATCAGGTGATACTTGAGAGGAGTTTTATGAATAGTGTTAAAGGGTTAAGTAATAAAGGGTTAAGATGACTTTACTATTTAATGGTATATAATATATAAAGCACATGAACAAGTGTCTAGTACATAATATAGACCCAATATGTATCAATTCTCTTTCCTTATTTGTGTTCTTGCTAATCACTTTAGTTCTAGCCTAATCCAGAACTCTCACATTGACACCCTCCCCATGCTTCCCCCCCTCCACCTCCCAAACACCCAGTCCTGTACCAAGATATATATATATATATATATATATGGCAGTGCCAGATCTATTCAAACAACTTAACAAAATGTTCAGAATTGCACTCTATGAATATATGGTGATTCTAATTGCTGATGATAATCACTAAAAGGGCCCTTTTTTGGGTATGTGTATCAATATGCTCAAATGACAGGCAAAAATATTCCAGAAACTTCTATCTCAAAGAGATATTGTGATGAACCAGGCACCAGAAACCCTGGAAAAGGATTGGTTAGCATCATGGAGCTCAGATTTGGATCTTGGACATTATCCTTCAACATAGAACATATGTGGGGACCTGTGTTTCCCTTACCATTATATGTATGTCTTTTGTAAATCAGCTGCTGCCCACAGTGGTTAGTATGGCTTGCTACCCAGCTTTTTAGTAATGTGGGTGTGATATGTCATTCCACTTACCCCACCTCTATATATGACTATGCCACTTCTACGTGATCTGTTACTGTGTTTCCAAGGTGTCAAACCTTATGCTTACACATCTACTCACAGATTTACAATAGTTAAATGTACCATTACTTTTCTTCTGTTGTGCATCAGACATTCTATGTGACTGTCTATAGATAATTGTAATCTCCATTTGGATAGCCTTCTTTTAGAAATAAAATAGGTCTTATTTGTACATAATACATTAGTGGAAAAAAGAGTCATGATTAATCACACAGATGTCCCAAATATTATTCAACATGCCAGTGGTGTCTGATGCCATCTGCGTCTATTCACCCAGTTTGGAACATGTTAACTATGACCAGTTGCCTTACCTTGCTTCATCATTCTAGGCTGCACTTCTTCATTGAAATTCAGTAGAAAATAACAATTGCTTTATCAAATGGTAAAAAAAAAAAACAAAAAAAACCCACTTTAATATTATTCATCATGGATGACATTGTCATCATTCCATCTTTATCTACTATCCATTATATATATCAATATATATCATTATATCTTTTGTTTCTCTCTCTGGGTTCCCTCTATTCTCTTCCAGTCCCACATCTTTTATTACCTGACTTGAGAAGTTGAGGCGACATTACTGAGATCCTATGGTTAGAAGAAATGCCGGTATCCATTGCATACTTCTTCCTTAGTACAAGGAACCAGAATATATATACCCCTTTGGGCCCATCTCATCAACTCACAGAATACTTCAATTCCTTATCCCTAAACCTGGAACCCCAGGTAAGTATATCCTAAATCCTTGCCAGTGTTAAAATAAAGATACTCCAAAGGGAGTATTTATTTATTTATTTTTATGTTATGTTAGTCACCATACAGTACCTCATTAATTTTTGATGTAGTGTTCCATGATTCATTGTTTGCATATAACACCCAGTGCTCCATGCAATACATGTCCTTCTTAATACCCATCACTGGACTTGGACAAAAAAGCAATGCCTATGGAGCCAAGAGGAAGAGAGAAACACCCTTCTAGTAGTCATACCATCAAGAGCTTCCGGTCTATTGAATGGTAGGTGTCACTGCCAAACTCCCTCAATACATGGAAAACTTCCAGATGTAGTTGGATCATCCTATATGCGATATCATCTACTAGGAAAAATCATTCTCTGGAGCTTATTTTTAGGGTGGGTTACTGGTACTATTTTGTATATAAAAGCATGGTTCATGAGTATCTTCACAATAAAACTCCTGCTTAGTCAAGGCTTAAATAACTGATATGTAGGCATACTCTGCTCTCCCTGTCACATTTTCCACATGTTGTTAGGACTCTCCAAGCATGAGAACAATTGCTTCTCCTAGAGTGAGTTCTGGGAAGGGTACCTATTTACTGATATACTGTGGCTTGTGTCAGAAAATTGGACTTTTGGTAGATTATATTAAAATAGCCACTGCCTGCTGAAAATTTAACAGCCACGCAATTGAATGGTTCGTGGTCAAGGTTTTAGAAAAGCGAATGGTGACCTTGTAGAGATGCAAGCCACTTAATCAATAAATAAAGCCCCAGAAAGCTGAAGAAGAGACAGCTGGCACCTTGACATTCTATTTTGATGGTGATTTCATTAAATTTTGGAAAATGTATACTTGACTTAAGCTTTAGTTGCTGAGAACTGAATGAAAGAGGCAGACACACTATATTTGCTTTGTGCTAAATGAGTATGTTTAGTGAAATACCTGATTTGGTAACAATAACCACTATGTATACCCAGATGTGCAAATGAGTAGCTAGGTTTATAGATTGATGATAAATATGTGCAGAGAAATTAGGAGCTTAGTTAGACAATTAATCCACACATCATTTTCTTTTAACTAACAGGGCACATGGAATTCCTGCAAGCATGTTTCCTTGAGTTCCTATTGAAAATAATTTGGTTTGTTTTCCAACTTACTTTTCTTGAAAGTCAGAGAAAATTTACCTTGTTAAGGAAATCATACTCACCATGATAAAGAAATACAATGTACAGAATAACTGAATAATCACTTATTCCTAAGAAGAGAAAGCTTTTCTAAATAGGATCAGATCAATATACCTTTCAATCAAGCATTATATTTGTAATATTAGAATATGAATATGTATGAAAACTATAGGTACCCAAAGATTGTCTGCAGTTGCTAATATGTTTTGACAGGACTGTAATTTTGTCATTCCTTGACAAGTGTTGGAGACAGTCATGAAATACAAACTGTGGGTTGGCTATTTTATATGCTATAAAAAGAAAAATTGAAAGAAAAACAATCCCATTGAATCATGATCAAAAAGCACAGATCAAGGGTATTTAGTCCTTAGAAATGTGATAGTTCTCAAAAATACTTTAAAAAAACTTAAAGCGAAGCTAATTCTAAAAAAATTACTAATTCTAATTATTCTTATGAATTATTCATATGAATGGAGAAGAATTAATACTTAAGGTGAATTGTAACAGTAGATATGCATAATTATGTGTCTATCATATTGACTTCTATATGCTCTTACAAATGCAGATAAGAACAAGTAGAGTTCGTTTCTCTTGCTAAATAATGTTGATTACATAGTTATTGATATTTTAAAGTTATTTCACTTTTATATTGAATGTCAATGTATTTTTTTTACTTATTCTATCATAAAACAACACATAAGAGTGAAACAACATACAATCTATATACAATATGAGTACAGTTGTTTACCATCATTGTAAATTCTAAATTTACACCAGGCCCTCTTAGAAAGAAAATTTCTGAGTTATGCAAGGGTTAAAAGATGGAAATATTCTTTCATCAAATCTCATTTTTCCCTCTCTCTTTGAAGTAATCAGAAAGCTTATCATTTGTCAAAATAAACATGTAAGGTTAGAAAGGGCAGCACTGAAAAATGGTATACATTTCTTTTTCTGGACTAAACAACTTTAAAGGCACACTTAGATTCTGGCCATTATTCAACTCACCTTGGTATTGACTTAGTCTCATACAAAAGGACCTGCTTGACAGTTGCACAATTGTGTAAAAACATTCAAACTGCTACTATTACTAATGGCTAATTGAGAGCCTAGCGTTTGTCAGGCACTGTGTTAAATACCGTGCATATATCTCCTCACTCAACTAAACACACTATGAAGGGGCACTGTTATTATCCCCAATTTGTATATAAAAACATTTAAAATAAAAAGTCTAAATAACTAGCACAATGCTGTTTGACAGACTCTAGTTAGAGATTCACAGTCTGAGGGACTCTAGGATCATACTTAACTACTTACTGTGCCATCCTATGGTAGGTAAAATATGCTGCAGATACAATATTTAACTGCAAATAAACATTCACCTAAGAAATAAGCCACACTGAACTTGTTTCTGGACATGATGAAATTAAGAATAATGAGACCTAGAATCATAGAATCTTAGAGTATAAGGGGCTAGAAAGGTAACCGAGTCTAGCGAAGTTTTAGTGATTCTGTCGTGGGTCAGACATTGTCCCAGGCAAGGTGGATATACAGTTGTGAGGAACAACACAACACTGAACTGCACGGGTCCAGTTATATGTGGGGTTTTTTTCCAATAAATGCAGTACAGTACTGTAAACATATTTTCTCTTCCTTTTGATTTTTAAATACCATTTTCTTTTCTCTTAGCTTACTTTATTGTAAGAATACAATATATAATACATATGACATACAAAATAATTGTTCACTATTTATGTTACTGGTAAGGTTTCTGGTCAACAGTAAGCTATTAGTAGTTAAGTTTTGGGGGAGTCAAAGTTATACATGGATTTTCGATTGCATGGGGATCAGCACCCGTAACCCCCAAGTTGTTCAAGTGTCAACTGTAGCAGTGATTAAAACAAAGTTCTGCTCTCATGAATCTTTGTTAGAAACAAAGAAATAAGTAGAATGGATGATGTCAGAGAGTGATAGGGTTATAGGGAAAAATAGATATATTTCAAGGGAGAGTTCCTTTAGTGTGAGTATCAAGGTAAGGTCTCTCTTAGAAGGTGGCATTTGGGTTGATGCTGAGTAATAAGAGGGAGTCAGAGGTGTGGAATCTGAGGGCACTGAGTGTTCCTTCAGAGGCAATAGCCGATGCAAAGGTCTGAAACTGGAAAGGAGTGTTGGCATGTTCCTAGAGAAGAAAGATGGCCAGTGTGGCTAGAACACATGGAGCAACAGGAAAGAGGAGGGCAAAAGATAGGCAGGGACTGGACCATTTAGGGCCTTGTAGACAATGGAAAGGAATTTGGATTTTTCCTAAGGAAGAGAACACTAGAGTGTCAGGAAATGCACAACCTGATTTAGGTTTTAAAAATATCTCTCTGGCTGCTCTTTAGAGAATGGATTGGAGAGGCAAAAAAAAAAAAAAAAGTGGAAGCAGAGAGACCAGATGGAGGGTTACTGAAGAAGGTGGCATGAGTGATGATGGTACCTTGGACTCAGAAAGAGAAGTGGAAAGATCAGAATACGTTGTAGAAGTAGAGTCAATAAGATTTGCTTCCTTACATTGAGTTACAGTAATCTCCACATAATCTTTACCTACTGACTTGGTCTGGACCTCAGAGGAAATACAGAATAAGTTTAATACCTTCAGGCATTGAAAAGCAGCACACATGACCTCTCTGAAATCTCATATTGAAGAGCCCTTCTTCCCTCCAACGGTCTTCTGATACCTTGTTAACACTGTTGAATATCTTGGACACCTTCTACTGGTTACCTTCTTGTTTGGCAATGTCCCTTTTAAAAAGGGGTGCCGGCACTGACTAAAGCACTTCAGTGTTCTCTGACCCCTGTGGAGGACAGTGGGGCTATTTGCTCCTGGTGTACTGCATTTCTTTTAACAGAGGCTAATGCACATGAATTACATGTTTAGTGAAGAAAAGAGGTGGGGGATATAGTTTGAAGGGTCAGAACCAGGACTATCACTTGTCATCCTATTGTTGCAGAATATCTGTGAAAGTGATTCCCTTAGGTAAAGGGAAGCCGAGCTGGGGAGATGATGGTTTTCTCTGTAGATGACCATCTTAAGAGAAGGTGCTAAACAGATAACTAAATAAAGCTGCTTCTAAATAGATGTGCTGGGTGTGGGGGTGCAGTGAGGAGAGCAGATAGGGAAACAGGATAGGAGGGAGAGAAAGCGAATCAAGATTAATAATGAGAAAGCATTCTGAGGTTTCCTGTTCAAGGAATAGGGTGAGTGAAGTGGAAAATTCAGGTGAACAGAAAACAATTACTTTCAGTTGAAAGCAAAGGTAAACATGATTTTTGGAGTAAAGTTCTCTGGGCTCTTTAATGACCTTAATTGGTTTGACTCCTTGTTTTGCATCAGTCACAAATAATACTCCGTGAACCAAATTTTAATCAATCACTACAAAAGCGGTGTCTTAACTATGATTTAGCTAATTTGTTTCCTTATCAGTTATTTCCGTACCATGGTTCCGCAGGACATACAATAAGTCTATTAACTCTGCAGCAGTCTTAGGATGTGAGAATTTGTGGCATATTAAAACTGTCTCCTAAATGCCAGATCTGATTTTCCATCTTTGTTACATTTCATTTTTATTACTCTATGCAGAATATTGCCCTATTCTGTGAATGAACACCTGAAATTCAGAAAAGACCATGAGATGGTGGAGAGGGACATTTTGAAGAAGAAATTAACTTAATCCCTAAGAGAAAATGTGCCATATTCAATGAATGAAAATATATCAATCTATTTATCCTCCTCATTCAAGGAAGGGGTCTTTATGCACACAGTTCTCTTCTAAATAAGAAAAAATAAAATCATAATAGTTGATATTTAACTCTCATCTTTCTGATAATTTGTGCTGCAAGTGTTGAGTTGGAGGTAGAAGTAAATAGAAAAGCCCCAAACAGGGCCTCCACAACAGTCCTTTTTTGAGACAAATGATTCTTTGATATTCACACTCTAGATTATAGTAGAATATAATCCAGGAACCAAAAGAAATATATCATTAACAAGAACAAAAACAGCAAAATCTCATTTTTTATGCTTTCTAGGATTAGTAAGAATTTTATAGAAACTAATGTAATCATTTTTACAGCTTCCTGAAGAATAAATTTAAATAAAAAAGAATGATTATAAAGGCTTGCATCTATTAAGAGTTTGCTATGTGCTAACTTGCATGCTTAATGGATTGCCTTGATGCTTTACAAACCACCATAATTCATCTTTGCCAAGTGACCTAAAGAGACAGTATTTCAAAACTTTTGTGGTGCAAAATCATCATCTAAATTCATTAACAGGATACCCAAGTACCACACTTCATTGTACTTCCTGAACAACCTATGGCATTTATATGTTAATTTCAACAGCTTCACCATTCCACGTCAATTCAACGTCTGTATGGAGATTTTAGTTTTGGCTAATTCCCTAAAGATGTGTGAGGGTAAAAATATGCTCTTATACAAGGAAAAAACATTGAATATAATGTAGTTAAATATTCAAAATATTTTTGGCAAAGCGTGGCCTCAAAGATTAGGAATACTGTTGTATAGATCAGAAACTAGTTGAGATTTATTCTGTCATTTAACATGGCCTGGGACAATTTTTATTTAACCTTTTATAAATCAAATGGAGGGAGCTCATGAATTATAGGTAACACTAAGGTCTTCTGGTTAGAGAAGAGAGAAACTGATGAGAGTATGTTGTAGCAAGATAACATGAGACTATGAGACGGCATACAAGTGGCAATCAAGTTCCTATAGGAGTAAGTGAAAAGCAATGCATTTAGCTATCAGTTACATCCTTTTTAAAAATATAATACCTGAATATTTTTGTAGAATTCAAGACACTGTAACAGTTGCTTCTATAACCAAAAGTGTTAAAAAAGTAAAACCAAAGAGCAAACATTGTTTTGCTCATTTATAAAGTGAGATCTGTCCTTTACTGAAATGGTATATAAGGCAGTAACTAGCTATTGTTCTGCTAACATATATGAATACATACATACATAAAATGTCAGTGTGTTATTCTAAGTAGAATATACAGTTTCCAGTCTGGGTTCAATTGCTTCTTCTTTCATTCAATAAATCATTCATTTAGTCATTCATTCAAAACAAGATTTATTAAGTATTTATTATAAGTCAGACACTCTGCTGGGTATAGGAAGGGATGTGGAGATGATGAAATTACATTTCCTACCCTAAAAGATCTTATAATCTAATAGGGGAAATATACAAATAGCAAATGATTACAATATGATACATTAAGTGATTAAACATAAATTTATAGAGCAAAAGTAATGCATAAGAGATGAACACATTTCAAAGGAGAGTAGGAGATATTTTGCTAGCAGTTCAGTGTGGTCAAATGTAAGGAACAGGAAGAATGGAAGTGTGGTGGTAAAACAAGATACAGAAGAGAGGAGTGAGATTATGAGCAACCTGCTGTGCCAGGGCTCGGGTGTTTGCATGTTTGTTATAACAAGGCAATTAAAAGTCATTGAAAGATTTATGGAAAAATGGGCAAATGGCAATTATTAAATTCATGTTTCAAATAGATCAATACTTTTATGGAGACTAATTGGATGATATTCAAGTCCAGAGACAAAGGGCAAACCAGGGTACTACTGAAGAGACTGGGCTAAAAAATGAGGACTTTTCATGAAAATGAAGAGAAAATTGGCAAGATTTGATTACCTTCTGGAATGGGAGATAAGGAAGGAGTCAAGAATGAACCACATGTCTCTGAGTTGGGCAACTATGTAGATTATGAAAATAATACTCACCAAAATAGAAAGAGTAGGTTTGTTTTAAATTATATGGGGGCCAATTGATTTTGAAGAGCCTTTGTGACCTCCAAGAAAAGAAGTGTAATGCATATTTGAGTGCATACAAAGGCTGGACATAAAAATAGATAGCTATGCTGCAGATGGACTTAAAGTTCTCAAAATGTATATGGTAGTTGTAGTCAGGAGTTTGAATAAGAAGGAGACTAGAAGATTGTCTGGTGATGGGACCTTAAGTGTCTTCAACACTCTATCAACAATAGCACTATATTATAGATACAAATGTGTATATAAACACATTTTTTTCAATTTCACACCAAAAATTCATACAAAGTATGTTTTCAGGTCACAGAATTAAAATATTCTATAATACGAAGATATATAGAAAATTCTCAAGTATTTGAAAATTAAACAATACACTTCTATATAACTCATGGTCAAAGAGGAAATTAGAAAATATTTCAAACTGACTGAAAATGAAAATACAACATAGCAAAATTTGCAGGATGCAGCTAAAGCAATATTTACAGAGAAATTTATAGCGTTAAATGCTGTTAGAAAAGTAGAATGTTCTCAACAAATAAGTTAAGATTCCTGTTTAAGAAATTAGAAAAAGAAGAGCATTGATGAACACAAAGTAAGTAGAAACAGTAAATCATAAAAATAATAGCAGAAATCAATGAAATTAGGGGTGCCTGGGTGGCTCAGTGGGAGCCTGCTTCTCTCTTTCCCTGCTGCTCCCCCTGCTTGTATTCTCTCTCTCTGTCAAACAGATAAGTAAAATCTAAAAAAAAAAAAAAAAAAAAAAATCAATGAAATTAAAAAACAAAAATAGCCATAAAAAATGAAATCTTGCCATTTGCAGTGACATGGATGGAACTAGAGGGTATTATGCTAAGCAAAATGAGTCAATCAGAGAAAGACAATTATCGTATGATCTCACTGATATGTGGAATTTGAGAAACAAGGCAGACTCCTAATCTTAGGAAACAAACTGAGGGTTGCTGGAGTGGAGGGGGCTGGGGGGGATGGGGTGGCTGGATGATGGACAATGGGGAGGGTAAGTGGTGTGGTGAGCGCTGTGCATTGTGTAAGACTGATGAATCACAGACCTGTAACCCTGAAACAAATAATACATTATACGTTAACAAAAAGAATAATAAAAGAAATCATGAGAGAATATTAAAAAGCAACCAAAAATAGAAAAAAATACCAAAAACTGGTACTTTGAAAAATCAATAAAATTGATAAACCTGTAACTATATTAACAAAAGAGACAGAGAGGAAGGGAGGGAGGGAGAGAGAGAGAGAAAATACAAATTATAAATGTCAGGAATAAAAAGGGTGATATCATGACAGACTCTACAGACTTAAAAGTATAATAAGAGAATACTAGAAACAATCCATATGCATACATTCAAAAACATAGATGAAATGGGCCAATTTCTTTAAAGACACAAACTACCAAATCTCACTTAAGAAGAAATAAATAATCTAGATATAGATAGATAATGATGAAAAACTTAATGTATTCTCCTTAAGATCTAGAACAAGGCAAGGATGTCTTCTTCACCCCTCACTCTATTCAATATCAGACTAGAAGTCTTAGCTAGTGTTATAACGCAAGGAAAAAAATGAATGACATACAGCTTAAAAAGATGAAATAAAATCTGTCTTTATAGATAACTTCTCAAAGAATCTATACAAAACGTCCTAGTAAATGAGCTTAGTAAAGTTGCAGGATACAAGGTCAATATATTTTTATATGCTTGCAATGAGTTTGAATTTTTTTTAAATGCCATTTACAATAGCACTGGAAACATAAAATATTTAGATATAAACCTAAGAATATAATCTCAAGGTCTGTATGCTAAAAATTATAAAACACTGATGAAAGAAATCATAGCTCTAAAAAACGGAGAGATATACTGATTCATTATTAGAAGACTGAATACTATTAATTCTCTCCAATGTAATCCATGGACTTAACAATATGAATGAAAATTTTAGCAGAATTTTTGCAGATGCCAATAAGTTGATTCTAAAGGAACTAGAATAGCTGAACAATTCTGAAAAAAGAAGTAAACTCTAGGAATCACACTACCTAACTTCAGAAGTTACTATAGAGTTACATTAATCAAAAAAGTGTGCTATTGGTGAAGGATAGACATATAAATCAATGGAACAAAACACCCCAGTCATTGATTTGTGACAAATATGTAAAGGTAATTCAATTAAGAAAGGTTAATCATTTCAACAGATGGTGCTAGAATAAATGAATATCAACAGGTAATCTTATATCTCATACATAACTTGAAAATTAATGCAAATCAGATCATTGACCTAAATGTAAATATAAAACCATAAAACTTCTAGAAGAAAATATAAGAAGAGGTCTGAATGACCTTGTGTTTGTTGATGAGTTTTTAGATACACTACCAAAAACACAATGTGTAAAAGAAATATTGATAAATTAAACTTTGTCACAATTAATTTTTTTTTTTTTTTTGCTCTGGTAAACACACAGTTAAGAGAATGAAAAGAAAAACCACTGACGAGGAGAAAACATTTACAAATCACATTTCTGACAAAGAACCTGTATTCAGACTATAAAACAAATTCTACAAACACAACAGTAATAAAACAAACAACCCAATAAAATAAATTGGCAAAAGATCCAAACAGGCAATTCACCAAAAAGAATATATGAATGGCAAATAAGCACATTAAGAGATAGTTAATTAGGTAAATGCAAATTAAAACTATGTGATACCACCCATTCTTTTTTAAAAGAGGGGGAAAATAGCCCTATCGAGTTCTGACAAAGATGCAGAACATTTGGAGTTCTCATACATTGCTGGTGGAAATTAAAAATGGTACAGTCACTTTGGAAGATAGCTTGGTAGTTTCTCATAAAGTTAAACATATATGTACCATATGACCCAGCAACCTCACTTCTAGGTATTAACTCAAAAGAGATGGAAATTTAGTTTCATGCCAAAACCTGTACATAGATATTTAGAGCAGTTTCTTTTTTTCACAGTCATCCACATGTCCTTCGAATGGTAAATGGATAAACAGAACATGGTACATCCATACAATGGAATACTGACCAACAATAAAAAGTAACAGACATGCAACATAAATGAATCTTATGCACAATTTACTAAGTGAAAGAAACCAGACCCCAAAGACTATGAACTGTATGATGCCATTTATATAATATAATACTCTGGAAAAGCAAAAATACAAACACAGAAACAGCTAAGTTGGGAATGGGAAGGTACTGCATATTAATTACAAACAGGCAACATGAGAGAATCTTGTGTGTGATGGAACTCTCCTATAAGAAAATCTGTTGATGGATGCCTGCTACGTCTTTGTCCAAAACTCATGGAACCATATGCCAAAAAAGAGAGAGTTTTACTACATGTGAATTTTAAAGATCAACCAGGATGTTGGGGAAACCCAAGGAGGAATGCCAGCTGTAACAATGACTTTAACTGTTTTAACATAAATTACATAGCCACACTGGAAGAAGTGGGAAAGAAAGTAGTTGACTTAAGAAACTTGAACAAAAATATTTTGAGCAATACCATAATGCTAAAATAAAAGATCTATACAAAAACTATGTTGTAGTTGATAAATATATCATTCACAAGAGTGTGTTTAGCATTTATGTAATTACTTTACATGTATATTAGGCTTGAACAAATAAGTAAATATATTACAGATGAAAGCCAGGCTGCTAACTGTCAAAGAAAGAAATTACAAATAAAGAAAGAGAGAAGGATAGCACAAACACTGGGGTGCTGGTGTCATATCCATCAGTATGGAGTCATGGATTTTAGTTAAGATAGATCCATTGAGAAGCATCGATTATAGAGGTAGATGCTAGACAGATAGTTAACAAAGATGTATGCTTATGCCTGGGTTAGTATACATACATGTATTTCCTAGTTTTAGCCACTAAGAGGTATTAGAAGGAGCAGCATCACCATTAAGCACAACCAGTATCTAGATTTTTTTGGTTTCTAAATATTATTCTTCAACACAAGCAATCAGCAGTCCTTGAGAAGTGGTTGCTTCCAAGGCTATGGCAGGAAAGATACAAGATGAACCTGAAACATCTGTGGTACCAGGAAGGGAAAAAGCATGCAAAATAATTTTTTTTTTGAGGATGAGGGTACATCGTCCCATTGGCTCCTCATGCTAAAATCAGAACAACCTTAGTGACAAAATAAATAACATAACAATAAATAAACAACAGTATTGAGTATTATAACTCAAAAAATAAAATGAATATCCATGATTTCATATTAATATAAATAAAAATATGAACAAGCAAATGAGATAAAAAGTATAATGTTTCCCTATAGAAGAATTATAATTAATAAATAAGGAGAATGGAAAATCACCATTGGAACAGCATCATAATAATTGATGCAGGGAGGATTCACCTGTGGATACTAAAAGCAGTGATAAAAATTTAAACAGAAACAAGATATTTTCAGATTCTCAAAGTATCTTCCTCCAAATATTTATTTATCCCACAGGGGGAAAATAATAACCTTACAGTGGAAACTCTGGCATACACCACTTTAACCAAATGATCAAAATTACATCACAAGTCATGGGTATCCCTGTAGCATCCTTCCCAAGAATGCATAATCTTGATCTCATCATGGGAACACATCTGATAAACACAAATAAAGAGATATTCTACACATATATCCACCAGTACCTTTTAAATATGTCAAATATGTCAAAATCACAAAAAGACAAAGTTACCTGGTAGAGAAGACTAAGGAGACATGTGTAGTCTAATGTGTATTATGCCAATGTTCATTTCTTAGCTTTGATAAGCATATGCTCTTTCTGTATGCTGTTACCCAGACTCCCCTTTAGTTACTAGATACAGAAATTCTCTGTCACACTTTTGCAACTCATGCAAATCTAAAATTATCTCAAAATTAAAAGTTAAGGGAAAGTATTATTGAAGATATAGACCAATGGGAACTCCTACACTGATATTCATCAGCAGCATAAAATTAAATCGTTACAAATACTTTGAAAAACCACTTAACAGCCTCTTCTCAAAATAACCCTATGTTTGCCCTATTTTGCAATAATTCCACTTCTAGGGATATATCATATTATACAGATTTGTATGCACATGTGCACTAAAAGATTTACACAATAATTGTTGGTAACATTACTAAATATAGCACAAAGCTAGAAACAAGCCCAATGCCCATCAAGAATATAATGGATACATTTTGGTAGATTCATACAGTGAAGTACTACACAGCAATAGACATGAATAGACTACTCTTACATGAAATAACATGGCTGAGACTCATAAGGGTAATGTTGAATGGTAGCATCCAGACACAAAATAATATGCGTTGCATGTTTTCTTTTATATGAAATTCAAAAAGGGGCAAACTATGGTGTTACAGATCAGTCTATTAGCTCTCACGGAGCAGGAAAGGTCTCATGATTGCGAGGGGGACACAAAAGATGCTTCTTGGATGCTGGCTATCGTTCAATTCTTGAACTGGATAGTTGTATGAATGTACTCATTTTGCAAAATTCATCAAGCTGTACACAAGTTCCATGTACTTTTCTACATGCATATTATACATTTTAATAAAAGTGAAGTTTTTTGTTTGTTTTTGTTTAAGACAAAGTATCTTTGGCTGCTCTGTTGTGAATAGACCTTAGGGATGCCAGTGTGGAAGTAGGATGATCAGTTAGGAGAGAATTTCACCTTATAAAAAATAAAGATATTTTGTTTATAAGTTTTTTTAAAGGGAAATTTAAAATGCTGGACCACAACAGCATATAAATAGTAAAGGATGACCTGAAGTGTTCTGAAGTCCTAGTGTTCTTTAGAGTGGGTTAAGATTGCTTAATCTTTGTTAAGCATGAATGTTAAAATATCAAGAATAATTACTAAGAGAATAAAAATAGATTTTATTCTCCTAAAGAAATAGAGGGAAAAAAATGGAAGAAGAAAACAAACCTGAATCAATCAAGAAAAAAAAGCATAGAAAAGCAAGACAATGAGAAAACACAAAATAAGATAGTAAAAACAAATCCAAATATCAGCAAACATAAAACTGATTGAACTGACTTCCTTTCAAAAAAGAGAAGAATATTCAGCTTGGGGAATAAGTTCAGGCTTGTGGTGTTTCCAAAGAGACACACCTAACATGTAAGCTGTTAAAAGGTTGAAAATAAAAGGATACAAAAGAGATACTAAGCAAATATCCACCAAAATAAAGCTAGGGTATCTATGCTAATTAGTATAAATAAAAGAATTAGTAGAGATTAAAAAAGGGATTCACAACTTGATAAAAGATTCAACATAAGAATACCAGTATATTCAAAGCTTGTGGCACCTTATAAAATAGCTTAAAAATTATACACATCCACACACACAACACACACACACGCACAAATGCACACAAAACATACCAGAACCACAGAGAGAAGTTGGTACCTCACCACCACTGTGGGAGGTTTCCACACACATCTCCATATTATTCTTAGGTAAAACAACACAAAAACTTGAAGATAAAGAATACAACAAGCTTGATTTAGAGGGCATACATAGAACCCTGGATCTGAAACCAGAGAATTCCCATTCTTTTCAGGCACATATGAACAATATTTAAAAGGTACAAGAGAGGCAAATCATACAAAGTATGTTCTCTGACTAGAGTGGAATTGTTACAAAACAAAAACAAAGATATATTTAAAAATAAAAAAAAAAACACTTCTAAAAATTCACTGATCAAAGAAGAAATCATAACTGAAATAATTTTGAACTGAACAATAATGACAATATTTCATATCAAAACTTTGAGATGCAATGCCAGTAGAAATTTAAGGGAAATTTTAGTCTTAAGTGTTCTAAATGCATGAGGCTAAAATTAATTAGGAAAAAAACTATTTGAAAAAGTAAGAACAATGTGATACAACTAGATCAGTTGCGAGCAGAAGTAGATGTGGAGTGGTGGGAGAGAAAGAAAGAGTCTCAGTAAAGAAGGATTTGCCATTATTTTCATTATTTGTGAAAAATGCTGAGTATCTATAGAATTGCTAATTGCTGAAGAGAAGTTACAGGTATGAAAGTGTCCCTGCTTTTAAGGAAGATTATACAAGTCACAAGAAAAAAATGAGGATTAGTCAGGTGGAGCAGAGATTTGGAAACAAAGCCTGAAGAGTTATAGCTCAGTTGTAGTGACCGGAATGTGTAAGACAGGGCAGCCCGCACCTGCAGTGATTCAGACAGAGACAACAACAATGGCTTGCCTCCAGGGATGGGGACAGGGGAGAAAAACAACATGTGTCCTTCAGCAGATTCCTGCTTCAGATAAATAGGAAGGCGGAAGAGCTTTCTATGAAGAGACTGGGCAGGTGGGAAGTTTGGTTTACCATGATTCAGAGGTAGCAGAGGCAGGAAAGAAAATGGTTGGGAGGGAATACAGAAGTGGGAGAATGAATCTGGGAAGAACTGCATGACAGTGCTAGACTGAGTGGACCTCAGGGGAACCATCAGCAGAGACTTTCCCATGGACTTTGGCCAAGACAAAGAGAATGTGAGGCATGAGGCATTTTCCCTCCTTAAGGTTCTAAATAAAACTCAGGAATGTTGTATTAAGACTCCTGCAGGCTAAAGCTCCTAAAATGCCGTAAGCTTGGTTATTCTGGCAAAATGTAGCCTTTGGCCAAAGTTCTAATAAAACACTGTCAAGAAAGGATTAAGGACTTGCTGAAATTCTTCTGGCAAAAAGGTAGCAAATCATAGGAGTCCAGCAACTCAGAATCAACTGGAGCCTAATTTGGTCCCACATCAGAAGAATCCACCCCTGCCGCATAGATAATGGTTTAATTGGTTTCTAAGAACTTTTCTTGGGGTGGATCTCTGGTAAGAGTCGATTCTGGCCTCAACTGATGGATCCAGGTTGTATCGTCCCAACACTTAATAGTTGTGTGGCCTAGATTAGAGTACTTAGAAGTTCATAGCTTTTTTTCTTCATATAAAAAATTGTGAAAATGATACAGGGTTAGTGAGGTAGTTACCAATAATGTAGAAAGCACCCAGCCCAGTAGGCATCTGCCACATTGTAGGTAGTTTATATATTGTAACTCATCATTATTATTATTGCTTATGGCAGATTACCACTGTGTCTACAAATCAAACATACATATTTAAATGATTTTAAAATCATCAGTTCTTAAGAAAAAATCACCAGTCCTTTACCACACAGGTACATGACAACATTTACCTCCTAGCCAGAATCTGCCAGATCACAGTTTTACTTGCCTTACTGCATCCTGTTGGTAAGTTCCAGCTTCCTCTTCTGTCTCCTGTTATCCACATTGATACTGCCCACTTTCTTCCCCAGGGAATGTGGGGACAGACAGTAGGACTGCAGACAGCCTTTAATGCCATCCTTTATATGTTTGCTTTCATTCTTTCATGCTGCTCTCTGCTTCCCTCTCTGCTTTCCTACTCTTGATTCATTCGTTTATCAAACATTTGTTGAGGGGCAAGGTACTAGGTTGGACAGTAGGGATACAGAGTTGACAATGCACAGTCATGTCCTGCAGGATATCACAGTCCAGTGGGAGAAACAGATGTGAGCATATAACCACAGTGCAATTAGATAAGTGGTAATGGAAGAGTTTCCAAGGTACTTTGAGAGCACAAATGGTGAGGCAGCTAACTCTTCTGGGACAGAGAAGGTTTCAGTGAAGTATCTGAGCAACTTTTTAAAAGATGATTATGGGACCACCAGTCCATGAGGTGATAATGATGATGGGGAAGGGAGAGACAGAAAAAAGGAGAGTTACTACAGTCCAAGGGGTTGGGTAGATGGAGGAATTCCAGCAGAGAAAAGCACAGACATCGGCTTAGCTAGAAGATTTTAAGGGAGGCTTAGGGGAAAAAAAAGAAGGAAATTCAGGGAAAAATAAAATAATCTTTCTCGAAGATACTTTATTGGACTAAAGAAAAAGTAGTTTCTGTCCCACAAATACCTAAGATTGCTCAAGGCAAGAGCATGTGTTCACTATAATTCCTACTGAAAAGATGAAATCTTTGAGATTCATGTCATACTTTATAGAGATGCTGTGGTAAACAAAAATTATCAAGGCATCTAAGCATCATCTAGGGAAGAAGGTTCAGTTTAGTTTGAAGTAAACATATTTTCTCTTACCTTTCTCCTGCCTTCTCCTTGTATTGCCGTTCAGTAGGTGACATAGCACTCTCCTCTCCTTGCTAGAGTATCCTTGTAATGGAAATAAAGGACAAGAACTATGGCAAACCAGTGTCTCTATCTGCATCTCTAATGCCCTTATATACACTTCAAGACTGGGGAAAACATTTTTAAAAAGCTCTCACCACCTCTTCTGCCTCAACAAACAGTAACATTATAGCAAAGTAAGCCCAACCCAGTGAGGGCAACCAGCAAAAAACCCAACCTTCTGACTTGTCCCTTTAACTCAGCATTGCAAAACCAGCAGATTACACAGGAGATACTGCCAGAAAAAGCTTCCCTCAAGAGTTATTAGCAGCACAACCATATTTTAGGATAACATAGAGAAAAAAATGTTCTAGGAGTGTGGAAGTGCAAGGGGAGTATATTACTGAGATGAAAAATGGACAAATTAAGTTTTGACAACTATGCGAGTTTCCTTCTTTGTCCCTAAATTCTCCCCCTAGCTCTTACACCCTACACATTTTCTTTCTTTTTTTTTAAAGATTTTATTTATTAGAAAGAGAGAGAGAGAGAATGAATGGGGGAGGGGCAGAGGGAGAGGGAGAGACAGACTCCCCGCTGAGAAGGAAGACCAATGCTGGGCTCCATCCCAGGACCCTGGGGTCATGACCTGAGCTGAAGGCAGATGCTTAACTGACTGAGCCACCCAGGCACCCCCACCCTACACATTTTCTGTGGGTTTCTATCATTTCCTCATTCCTGAGGAAACAGATCTAGAAGAAAGTGGACTCTTCCCTAAGCTCCAAAACTCTTCAGAGTACCTTGGTAAGTTGATACCATATTCTAGACTAGGGAAATAGGACAGGAAAAGCAGAATACATTTGTATATGATTTTCTTACAAATATTTACAGAATTAGAGTCAAATACTCTAATTCTTAGCTACTGCTAAGGGTTTTCTTGTGTGAGTGTGGTTAATTTGGATTTGTTTCATCTTAGGTGAAGACTGGTGTCAGCAATTCTAGTGAATATTAGAAAAGTGTCAAAGAAAGGAAGGAAGGAAGGAAGGAAGGAAGGAAGGAAGGAAGGAAGGAAGGAAGGAAGGAAGGAAGAAGAAAGAAAGAAAGAAAGA